>NW_016164452.1:19265-31494 GCF_001687245.7 Rhagoletis zephyria | reverse complement strand
GTAGTTGAGGCAAAGTAAGTTATGTATAGGCGCCCATGATATTTTAATCCGGGTTTGAGGTTTCTCTCGACGGCCCTGTCTACGTCCAGACCTACGTAAACGATGTGGCCTGCCTCGTTACAGGCCTTTCTTTAAAGACCCACGCAATCGATTTTTGTCAAGTTTCGGGTTCATATGCATAGATCCATGACTCATCGCTCGTCGATGCAACTTAATTTCTTGGCACCAATGGACACGAACTTCTTTTTTCAGTAATTGTCGAATTGGTGCTTCATCCCAAAAGTCAAAGCGGTTGGATCGGCACACTGCTGGTGGTTGAATCTTCGTCCAAAGTTATCGAAAATCAATGATTTAACTAATTAATTCCTTTTTTTTTTAACCAGATGAATGTTTCAAGTATCTGCTAACAAAACAAATAGCACTGGTACGACAAAACGTTCTAGGAAAGTTTTAAATTGAAATTGTTAAACCTTACAACGACAATGTCAGTTTTGAAATATTCACATTAGTGTTGCCATATTTTGAGAGTTTTCTAATCTCTTATTTGTTGTAGTATTTATGATGATTTTCTCTATTTCCAAATACCTACATAAATCCGATATATCAACTTACTCGGTATTTGATTGCTTGGTTGTTACTTAGTTCGCAATCAAATAAATTAGTCAAGCCGGTAACAACTAACCAATGGGTTTGGCTTACAATGACTACGCTTTAAACTAAAATCTAGTTACAATATAAAACGCATTCTAATATTTTTCCAACCACCAGCATCAAAAACCACAAACAAATGCAATTTTAGTTGCAAAACTTAAACCAAATAACAAAGAATATGTACTTGCAAACGTAACCAGAATGATCTGTATGTAACTGCAACTGGCAGGTGAATGAATTAAAAATCATGGGTGACCACTAAAGAAATGAGTGAATAAATGGAAATAGAAAGCGAAATTGCAAAGCGACATGCAAAAATAAAAATAAAATTTTAATTCACTGTAACGGAAAGCAATTCTTAGGAAAAGTGTGTTAAATAGGTAGCCGCGCAAACATATTTTGTACTTTCACAATATATGCATGAGTCCGAAAGTATTGCTACACATGTACGTACATGTATATAAATCCTTTAGGGCTCTTTTTTGATCTAAATTATGAGTCGGCACTTTATTTTTTACAATACATATTCAGAATATTTATCTTATGATGATTTCGTTTCTTCCAAAAAAATTGCGTCTTTTAGCGGCAAATGGATTTACGAGAAGATTTTTCAAGACAGAAATGCACCCGGATCGCGCTGTAAGAGACAACTTTTTCTAATTTAGATATTGCTCGGACCCGGGATCGAACGCTGTGCTTACGGAATAGCGGTGCGAACTTCTAACCAACCACTCAGCCATAGCCACCGATTTCGATTCAAAGTCAATTAAAATATGTGAGTTCATTAATGCAAATTCTGTTTTTATTCGAACGTATAAATACCAGCTGCAATTGATGATTAAAATAATTAAGCCTATCAATTTAGTGGTTGCGCAACATTTTCACCTAAATATATACAGATACAAATTATTCGTTAGAGGTCGCGGTGAATATGGATCGAGCTTAAATAAAACATACATACCAAGGTGAAATAAATATAAGGTGATGCCACTTACACATAACCTCACTTTTTCTGCATGCCAATTGCGGCCATGCATTTTGGGGTAGTAGAAAAAGGGGGAAAAGATTAGGATTATTTTTACTACTTTTTGGGCACTACTTCCAATACATACATATGTCAGTGGATCCCACACCGGTTAAATGGTGCATCAATAACATATTTTTTCTGGAAACTAGTGTAATTACAGTTTCATTTTTTCGCTCAAAAGAAATTATTATTTCTTAATTTTTATTTTTTTCGATCAAATATATGATTTTAATAATTATTATTCAGTTATATTTTTCTACCTTGAAATTATTATTTGTAAAACTTAAATGCGTTAACATTTTAAAACTACATTTCTGAATTCTATCAGTTATATTATAAAATAATTATGCGTTTAAATTGTTAGACCAAAGTGCACTAATGTAGCCAACCGAAGCACTGCTCCAATAATTAGTTGGATACATACAGTATATATTTTACCATTATTGCTTAAATTTTCCAATGAAGTTAAAACGAAAAGTCAAAGCAAAAGCGAAACAAACAAATAGTTACTACGTTTATACGTAAGCTATTGGCAATAAAAATGATTTGCAAATACCTAACTCACTGTTTATTCGATGGTGGAAAATTCTTTTTTAATATTGCCTGATAATAAAAAAACAATAATATGACCATCGAAAATGAAAATAAAATTAAAAATGGCAACGTTTCGATTATTAAAAGGCAAAAGATGACCATCGAAAAAGAATATAAACCTAAGAATGACGGCGACTTGTACTTATTTGCAAATACTACCACTAATGAATACTTATTTGCGTGATTTAGTTATTTGCAAATAAAAAATTAACTCAGCGTTTATACCGCAAAGTTTACCATTTTGCAAATTGTTATTTGCAAATAATACGTTCGAATAAACGTTGTAAGTGATACCTAAGCATACTTTTTTCACAAAATTGTCTGCTCCATTTTTTTGTGCCATTTTGCCCAGAAATGAAATTGGAATGCATAGAGTAGGCATTACTGTAACGCTGGTATGCCGAAATTGCCAAAATTACAACAACCACCGCCTAAGTGACAACACCTTATTAATATTTCACCATGATACATACTATGTATATACGAATTATTTAATATTCGAGTTTTTGTTGTAGTTGCATTTGTTATAGAGTTCATTAAGTGATAAATTTCGATTACAGGAAGGATTACGAACAACAACAATCAAGACAACACCGCTTGTGTAACACCACAAATACAACTCAATTTGCGCAAACTAAGCAAATACAAACATGCATGTATTTATGTATGTATGTGTGCGTACAAGTAATTAAATGTATAATCAATCGCAATTGTATGATTTGTTAATAACTGGCATTGTGGAAAACTGCGTGCTATGTGTAAATTTGATAGAGCCATATATATATATATATATATATATATATGTGAATACATATTTAAAATTACATACCACATATGTGCGTACATATTAGAGGACTGCATGAATTCATTCAAAACGGCTTATGAATTATTCATATACAAAAACGAATGAATGATTTTGGCTTCACATTTTTTGAATTTATGTGAATACCTGTTCCGATATATGTATCGACACAACAATATTCAAAGAAAGTGAAACTAAATTGAATTGAATTAAATTACAATTTTTTGTATGAATGTCAAAAAATAGTTTTTTCTGTGTATGTATGTGCAAACATACGCGCTCCTATTACAATACGAACAAACTTGTTTGTAGAAAAAAACTATTACCGATATGAGTTTTAATGATTTGAATGTTTTTCATTTGTTCGTTCACATTCTTCCATTTGAAGATAGAAAATTTAAAACAAAATGAATATTCATAACTTACAAAACTCCAAACGCTGAGTATTTGTTTTGTGAAGTAGAATATTTAAATCAACTGTACTCTGTTTGGCTGGAATTTTGAATGACTTCATGCAGCCCTCTAGTACATATGTATGTATTAGGGCAATTAAGTGTGAATTACATACACACATAGTAAATATAAGCTTAGATTGCTGGCCATTACAAATTTGGTTATCAAAGTCAATGAAGTGTGGTGTGAGATAACTGTAAGCCACAAACAGCAAGTAAACTAGTGCTACACTTCTACGAAATAGTTCATTTGGATAATTTTAACCGCGTGGATACATGGCGTATGAATAACATAATTTCATGCAAACAAAACAGAAAGGAGAGACCGTAATCATTATAAGAAAAATAATTTAAGTCAGCATTTAATCATTATTTTAAGTTTTTAATTTTTTCGCTCATAAATACTGATTTTTTTTTATATATTCAAATCTAAAATGTACCTAGAAATATTTTTCTTAATATAACGGAGTTGAAAAAGCAAAATATCTCCAAACGAGTTTGGATTTTAGTTCATCTTGCTTCACGAATTCCATCAAAAGTTGAATGCTCTTTGCTCTAATTTTCGTTTAGCACACCTCCAGCTGATAGGTAGAATATTATTCTACAATTTTAGTAAATTATTAATTATAACGAACATTCAACTGCTATTAAAATTTCGTTAAAATACTTAAACACGCCACGCTAAGTGCCAAAACTTTCACCTGGCGCTAATTTGCCAAACAGCTGTAGGATACTCGAAAGCGTAAATAAATTTTCACTGGTCAAAGATGAAATAAAATTGTAACAAATTCAACCACAAATAATTACTTCAAGCAACGAAATATGTTTGTCTGCAAAACCTAACAAAGTGGCAAACCGTGAAATAAAATCCCATGTAATTAAAATTTTATGCTAAATGTAAGCAAAAAGCAACAACAGCGAAAAGGTAAGGGCAACAGCGTAAAAGTATACGCAGCACAATACTAAAAAAACCCCACAACAGCAACAAGGAAACAAGCAGAAATAACAACAATAGAGCAGGCAACAACGGAAAGCCGCAAAATTTAACAAAACCAAAACTAAATCCGCTCACCAACTGAACTGAATGTCTGAGGGGGGGGGCGAAATGTAGTTTAGTGACAGCTTCAGCTGGACGCGCAATCCACTACAAAATGACGGATCACGGTTGAAAGTTTGCTTTTTGGCTTTTTAGCCTTTTAAATTTGTTGGTAATTGACTTGACATGTATAACGTAATTTTAATTAGTCAAAACGAGGCGGGAAAGTGCTTCATACCTTTCTTGAATAAAATAAAATGTAACTCGAATCTTTTATTTATTATATTTGGAATCAATTGGTTGGCAGCTATACATTATACCAAATTAATCTTAAGTATTCTCACTTTGAACTTATGATAAGCAAACAAAGTACACAATAGAGGGCTGCATAAATTCATTCAAAACGGCTTATGAATTATTCATATACAAAACGAATGAATGATTTTGGCTTCACATTTTCTTGAATTTTAGTGAATACCTGCTCGGATATGTGTGTCGACACAACACTATTCAAACAAAGTGCAAAAATAAATTGAATTGAAATAAATGACAATTTTTTGTTTGAGTATCCAAAAATAGTTTTTTCTTAGTATATATATGTATGTACAAACTTACATATGCATGTATGCATGTATTTCTGTGCTCCTATTCCAGTGCGAACAAACTTGTTTGTAGAAAAAAACTATTAACGAAATGAGTTTGAATGAGTTGAATGTTTTTCATTTATTCATTCACATTCTTCCATTTGAAGATAGAAAATTTAAACAAAATGAATATTCATAACTTACAAAATTCCAAACGCTGAGTGTTTTCTATGTGAAGTAGAATATTCAAATCAACTGTACTCTGTTTGGCTAGCAGTTTGAATGAGTTCATGCAGCCTTCTAATACACAACATAACGACCACCTTTTGACGGTTAAAATATCTGCAATTGAATGAATTAAAATTTCTTTAAATACTCTTCCGCGACCAGCAACTTCAAATTGAAATAAAGCTCTTTAAGTCGAGAGCCTGAAAAAAACCAGTTTCACTTTACTAGCTTTAAAAAATTCATAACTTTTAAAGTTTTGATTTCTCCGCTCTCCAATTTTAACTGTGTACTCTATAAAGTTTGACAATTACAATCAAATGGTATATAATTAATAAACTCTTCTGTGCCTTACCGCGGTCGATTCCCCTGTGCTATAATTTGGACAAATAAATGCATTGATACTATTTTTTATTAGAATATAAGCTTCGTTTGTAGAAGGAGCGAAGTATGATGTTGTAAAGTCTTTGAATCTGATCAGCTCTCTGAATTATGCTGACTTCGATGCTTTTCTCATCGATTAGATTTGACACATATTGAGTGCCGCAGATTAATCCATACGCACCTTCCCTGAGTCAGAGTCGCCGTTTTCGATATTGACATCCCTCAACAACTGGCTCGCTTCGTCAACCTCTGCCACGTTGTCTACATCAAATGTGGATTTCGGTCACCGCTTTTGACAAGGCCTTGAGAAACTTTTCGCAAGTCGTCAACCAGCGCTGCCACTTTGGGGAATTTTTACCAAAATCGGTAAAAGCGTAATTTTTTTAATTTTGGTACATTTTTGTTAAAGTAATTTGTTTATAAAGCAAATAAAACTTTCTATTCACGCTTTATTTTTCGTAATGGATTTCAAACCCCATTTTACTGGAATCCTGAGGAGCTTTTGATTGCCACAATATTTTAAATGATTCTTTAAATGAAAAGACAAAATGTACAGTTATGTAGTTACACACTATGATTATTCGTAAAAACAAGAATTAAACAAATCAACGCCAGCTTTTAGAAATGGTAATTGCTAAATGAAAACAAAAACACACACACAAAAGACCGGCGGCAAAACAAAAAAAAAAACAATCAATGGAAATTTTACGCTGCACATTGTTGGTCATACTAAAAATTCCATGGGCTATAAAACTGCATAGGCAAAAGTTCTAAAAATTGAGAGTAAAAACTTCCAAATTTAATAATAAATAAATAAATTTAAACACATTACCAGATAACCTGATCAACAGACAGGTGTAAACACCCACAATGCTTAATTTATTTCATAAGTTGCAGAGCAAATCCACCTGGCATTGGCAGTAAAAAGAAATTGAAAGTGCCAAAATATGTATTTGCAAAAAATAAAATTATCTATAAAAAAATTTAGAAACTAAAATTTTGACTTTTTAAATGCAAAACCTTTAAAGGAGCGCAGGCTCTACCTATGGTTTCTTCTACACTTTATCTTAGAATTATCTCTTATATTAGCAAAACCAAGCCTATAAACGGATGTATAAATGTAAAAATCTTAAAAAAACATAACTTAAAATTTAAATTTGGATCATCTCAGTCCATGATTGGTGGGGTTTGTCCCAGGCTCTGGCCAAAAGAAGTTTTTTTCTGCACCTTTAAGAAAGATCCAAATCGAACAAACGACAACTTATTTTCTCTCTTACTCTCAACAAGTTTCGCAAGCGATTGTCTTTTCATATGCATACAAAGCACACAAGTACCTATGCGCATTATGTGCGCACGATTAGAAAATCAACATTGCAATGAATCCAATTTATATTGCATTTCCATGTTGGGATATGCATGCAATCGATTGAATTGTTACGCAGCTCTATTTGCCGACTGCAAATTAAGTATATTTTCTCTACATAAGCACAAAAGCGCATACACATCCAGAAACAAATTGGAAAAGTTTTAAAATATTTCTATTTCATAAAAATGTAAATGAGACAACGATAAAGTGAAAGTGGCTTGGAAACAGATGCAATTGGCAATATAAAACCACAGGTGCAATAAAATGTGATTGCTTTTTTACGCATGCACTGACTGACATTTTTATGAAGGAAGCATATTTGCATGGATGCTGTTGCATTTACACGCAAAACTGATAGATGTATGTAGATAATTGCATGTAGTGTTTAGTATGTATGTGTGCTTACAAATCTTCAGTGTGTAGTCAGGTTATTCTACATAGAATAATAACTACATACATAAGATACGTAGGAAATCAGTTATACGTTAATTTCTTTTTATTTACACAGAGTTACACGTTCGCAGAAGCCAAAATGGTAACTGAAATTGTAATGGTAATCGTACTGGTACTGGTAATGGTAATGGTACTGGTACTGGTACTGGTACTGATAATGGTAATGGTAATGGAAATTGAAATGGTACTGGTTCTGGTGATGGTAATGGTAATGGAAATTTAAATGGTACTGGTTCTGGTGAGGATAATGGTAATGGAAATGGCAATAATAACGACAGTGGTAATGGTAATGGAAAGGTTAATTTTAATGGAAATAATAACGGTAATGGCAATAGCAATGGTAATGGGAATGGTTATGGTACTGGTAAGGGTAATGATAATTGCAACGGTAATAGTAAATGTGATGATAATAGCAACTGTAGTGGCAATGGTAATGGTAGTGGAAATTATAATGGTACTGGCTATGGTATTGCTCATCGTAATAGTAATGATAATCGCAATGGCAATGGTAATGAAAATGATAATAGTAATGGTAATGCTTATGCTAATCGTAGCGGTAATGGGAGCGGAAATGGGTGAATGCTGTCGTCTGTCTTGGAGAAAATTCAAATCTCAAACGTAATTTAGATTATTACTTTTAATGAAAAAAAGGTATTTGTTTGTTGATTTTCCAAAAGACTATCTAACCATCAAAGAACAATATATTTATATGCGTTTGCATGTACTTAAATACTACGACGCTGCAACACTCATCAGCGGTTCAGCTCAATAAGTGACTACATACGTACGTACATATGTTATCATTTACAAATTTCTTCGCTTCGTCAACAAACATTTACAGCAAAATTCACAAAAGCTATTTAAGTAAAAAATGATGTTAATTTTTTTAATTTAAATCATTTTTCCCCTAAACAGCTTTCGTGAAATTGGCTGGTAATATCCAAAATTTTTCTTCAAACAATTTCATACGCTCCAAGGCATTGTTATTGAAGTTCTTAACGCTTGTAACTATAGCAAAAAGCTAATGGACGCCTCACTTCATTTTAAGTAAAAGCTTTTGGTGTCTATTTATTTAACTACTTAAATAAAAGTACGTGCCAACGCTTCTTTTCAAGCATAATTCAGAAAAGCAGGCAAGCAAAAATTACGACGTCACAAAAGTACTTGCCATACATGCATACATATGTATCTACACGACAGTTGTCACAACCATGCAAAACAATGTTAAAATCTTGTCAATAAACCAGCACGCATGTTTCAAAAACAAACAAAAGCTACAAACGAGTAAATGAATGAATAAAATATAAATTTAGCAGTTACTCATGCGACACGTAGGCCTTCAGTGTCTTTTGCATGCATGTCTCTTTCTGTGTCTTCAGCGTTGGCGATGTTAAATGTCAACAACAGCAGACAGGCAAACAATATAAAAACACACATAAGTGAAATGCCATGACAGGCAGGCAAATGCATAAATAGATGTGTGGAAGAATAGACACATACGTATGTACATAGATGTCTCCTGAATTGTCTGAAGATGAAAACCGATTGTGCACGCAATTGTTGACATGATGTATGGTTTCTATATCTTAAAAAATACCTCGTTTTATTTCTTGTTAGAACATCCACAGATAACTTTATTTTGCGTAAATATTTTCTTGGTTATTTAAATATTGTGAGAAAACCATGCGGACGTGTTGGTGGCGTTAAGGTTTAAATTTATAAATTTAGATATGTACGTACAGTTAGTGCCAAATGTAAGTGTACACCATGTTCTAATACAATATTAACACTTATTTTCAAGAAAAAATTTATAGATACTCTAAAATTTTCTAGAAATTCTCAATAAAAATTTTGAAATTTTGATGGAAATTGTTTGAATTTTTGTGAACTTTATATAAAGTGTGAAACTTCTTAGAATAATCTATATTTTCAAAAATAATGAATGAAAAATTTTTGTTAGGACAAGGTGTACACTTACTGTGTATCTGTATGTACGGCGGCGAGAATGTAAATAGGAAAAATACACTATTTTTGCAATTTTGGCAACATTTCTTTGTTTAAAAAAAGTTTATTATTTTTTTGTGAAAATATAGCCTATTATCGAAAACAAACACAATTTACATCAAGTATATTTTGTAGGCTATTAAATTTTAGTATAATAAAATACAAGTTTCATTGAACTGGGACTAAGCGTTGATATTTGGCTATTGTTTGTACAAAATATGTTCGAAAATTTTTTTATATGGAGAAAATTAGCAACACACACAGTATATATAATATTTAAAAAATACATATTGTGCCCTAACCACCAAAAAGAAGTAAACGACATTTTCTCAAAATTTTCCTTTCTCAATAAAAACAAAATAAAAAAAAAAAATTGTCGCTTACGTCTTTTTGGCAGTTGGATTAAATTTTTTTTACGATTTTTTAAAGTCAATTCAATACGGCCCATGAATACAAGCTTAGCAATTGCATTTTCTTAAAATCTCAGAACTTGGCTCGTTTTTGCAAATAAATTTATGTAAATGTAAGTTAAGAAAAAGCAATTACTTAATTTTTATTCATAAGACCCAATAGGAACGAAAATAATATTTTTCAAATTTTATTTTTATTTTTTTTATTCTTTTATTTTTATTTTATTTTATTATTATTATTATTTTATTTTTTTTTTTCTTTCGGCACCCTGCAAAAACAGTAATTTTTGTTTTACATTTTTATTTGATATCCGGTTCCTATAAATGACACATCGTTGTAAAGGTATTACGAAAATCTACCTGCAGTTGTAAGGGTAATATATCTAGAACTTCTTTTTTTTTAATAAAATACTTAAACCATAACTGGATATCTGAGTTTTTATTATTACCCGAAAGAACAATCTCCGACATTTACTTTTTGTAAACAATTACATTCCAATGAAGGGCCGCAGACAGCACATAACCGTCAATGGCGAGCGCTACGGCACCATGATAACGAACTTTTTATTGCCTGGAATTGAAGCCCGTGATGTCGACAATATTTCAGCATGTCATCGGGCCATATCACACCTTTGCATCTCGTTTTTCTTCGGGGTTCTGATTTTAGTTTGAAGCTGCAGATCTCTAGCTCAGCGCGAACTCGGTTAAAAATGTATTGCAAGATTTGGTTACACACAAGTGAATGCTACTAATAGCTTGTAAAATACAGTCACTTAAAAATACCTTTCCTGTTCAAAACTTGCAAATCGCCAACATGGAAAAACCAAAAAAGATCGTTAAAAAAAAATAAAGTTACTTTTTTCTTGGTGCAAGCATGTGTGGCAAGTTGGAATAAAATTCTCTCAGAGTCTGACTTTCTACTATAGCTACTAAGTTTAAGCTACGATAGCAAACAAATATTTTTCTTTTGGGTTAACTTTTAAGTATAATTTTAAACAAATTTTTTGCTCAATCGTTTCAGATTTCTGCCAGCTGCGACTTTCAAACAAAAGTCGGATTTTAAGCAGCTCAAAATTATTTATAACACAACCAAGAACATTCTTATCAACTCACACTTAGCATACCAGAAGATTTATGTTTTCGCTTATGTCTAAACAAATCTGATTTGATGTTTTGCCACTGATTTCTATGATCATAATTTCCAGTCACGTTTCATAAGCACATCCAACAACAATTGAGATGGTAAAATTTCACACGCAAAATGCCACCGCTGGCAGAGATTGGCATCGTAAACGCTTGCAATAACAAAGCATGCAATAAATTCTTCAAAACCTGAGACAGCCAGGTGAGCTAAGTATATTTCGAAGCGTATAGCGGAGGCGTTGTAAGCTGAGCCAGCATTAATTATGGCACGAGTATGAATAAGAGTTGGGCTGTAAACTGCCTGTTTAGTGTTAACATACGTGCTGGCGCCTGTAAGTATACCTTTTCATGGCAATACATTAAAACCAAATACACTTTAAGCATTCCCGCAGTATGCCGGCCGGTAATTTATAATGTGTCGGCAAATAAGCCAAGAAAATGTTGGCAATATGATGCGGGCGCAGCAGTGTAATCATTAAAAATAACTGCAACAGCATCGAATTTCTTTACGTATACACACACATACATATGTAGTGCATGTGGGCGTATATGTATATCAAATCCTGTCGTGCATAAATTACACAATTAACTTGGAAGCGACATAAAAGTGGATGATTTGCCAGCACTGACAATACTCGCAATAACAACAATAATGAACATGTTGATTATGTTCTCAAATGAACTCGGCTTTGCTGCAAAATAATTATTGGTTTCCGTATTTCAGAGTGGCTGAGTCCTTGTATTTTCGCCTTGTCAGTGGAGCGTGTAAGCACAAAGTGCAAAGCCAAACAAATGCGTACAGAGATTTACTCAGATTTTGCTGCATGACAAATGTCACTTATTAGGGAGTTTATTTATTTTTATTTTTTTTTTACTTTTATTATTTCGTTACACGCGCGTAACCCCATTGTGCAGTGCATACATACGGACATACATACATATGTGATTAGTGAGCGCTGGCTGTTAATATGTTTACTACTTTTTATACCCGAGCGCACTTGTGCACAAGGGTATATTAATTTTGTTCACATAACGGTTGTTTGTAACAGCCAAAACGAATCGAGATAGATATAGACAAATGTATACATAAATGATCAG
>NW_016164452.1:0-17972 GCF_001687245.7 Rhagoletis zephyria | reverse complement strand
TGCAAAGCTTTTCGGTCATGCAATATTTTTCCGCTTAAAATGGATAAAAAGAATGAGTATGTATGTTTTATTTAGAAATTTGCTTTGACATTTCTATTGAATACGAAATTAAAAAGATATCAGTGCTGAAATTGGTTTATAGAAGTTATTTGAATTCAATTATCATGCAAATTGATACTTGGAAGTATACAATTTTTTAAACAGACCAAAATTTGGTAGCAATCACTCAGCTTGACACGATGTGCGGCAGGGTGTTAAGCAGTCGGGTAAAGTTTAATTTTGTGTCAGTAGTAGTCTAAATTAACTTCTCGATTAATGTAACAAATGGTTAATTGCAAAGCATAACCAAATAATTGCAACTAATTACAAGATATTAATTGATAAATCGACATTTTCGATTATTTTTGTTTTAATGTAGCCTATGCCTCCATATTCTGGTGGCCCAAAACGCTGCAAATAAACTTCCGTTTGACTTCTGAAGAAACTCCAAAGGATGGCTCTATTGTCGATGACAGGAGCAATGGGAACGTGTTCAACCGCGGTCTTAGAGACGGTCCTAGGTTGAACCCCACTCCACATGTCTGTCCATTTGTATTAGATAATTCTGACAGTACTCCTAAATGAAAAACACACGCTATGCCAAAATAAATCTGCTTTAGAAGGAAATTTTAGATGGAAATTCTAGACCAAGACGTCTGGTACACAGGCGAATCAAAGATGGAGAGCGGATTAGGAGTGGTCTTTGGACCTTCAGGGAGTTTTTTTAGGTTTTTCCCACAAAATTTTTAGGTAGGAGAAAAACAAAATATTCGCGAAAAAAGCGCAGTTTATTCACAAATCTTTTAAATTTGTACTGAAACGTCAATCTGAATTAGTAGCTTCCCTTATTAGAAAGTAATAACACAAGCTCACATAACAAACATATACTATACAGACAATGTTGATATAGCGACGCTCATTAAAATAGTGTATACACACTTTGATGGTATTATTTAATAAATTCATATGCACAACTATTTAATATAGCAGCTAATGACGCACACTTATTTCCTTCTTTTCCGAAACAAATAGTACGAAATGAGACAGCAATTATGTTTAAATGGAGAAATAAAGTTCTTAAAACCGTATATGCACATATGAACATATCTACATACATATGTACGCATACATGCAAATACTTCCGCAAATAAACAACTATATCGTCGTTTAAAGTACAAAACCGCGTATCGCCATTCTGCCAAATCGCCTAACTGACATTTGCCGGCAAAAATTGGATTTTCTCACACAAGCTCTTAGCTCAATCCTTATTCATTCGGCCTGACAAAAAAGGAGAACCATTTTGAAATATAAGTGTTTGTACTCTCTAGAAAATAATCTATGCAACCACACATACTCGGTTTTGCATTATCTTGATGCGCGGTTTTGTACTTTAAACGACGATCTGGATATCTATGTGGTTTTTGCTATGACTTGCTGAGTAGTTTATATTAGATAAACACGTACGTATAAATTTATATATATGTATACAACATAGACATATACAAATTTGCTACTCACATTCCCACAAATGATTATCGTCAAATGAACGGCATATTTATGCTTATATGTATGTATGGATGTACATATGAATATAGTTTACAAATGTCCTACATTCAAGTGCAAATGAGCAAATGAACAATAATAAAAATACGTATGGAAATGTACTAGGGTGGGTCGCAAAAAAAGTTTTTTTAGTTATAAAGAGGATTTCAGCTTGTGCGCTAAAATATTTTTTTGATTTCAGTATACCAAATTGGCACATCTTTAATGGAAAATGGGGCATTGGCTTTCAAAATTGCCGCATGCAAGAACTTACGATTCAGCGTAACAGCTTTGGCTTCTAAATAAGTAAGCTTTTTAAAATGTATAATAATATTGCAAAAAGTTTCGCGAAAGCCCAAAAATTATCAGGCATGTTCTGAAATTCGAAAATTTGAAATCGACTCAATGTCCAAAATTTTTTTCGATGGTTTTTAACCTACAAATTTACAAGTCTCGCATTAAAATCATTTATTTCATATCGCTGCTGATTCTTTTACAGTTTCCAAAGAGAATATTCACTATTTTCATCCGATATAATTAGAACATATTTGGCAAATCGAGTCGTTTTCAAAGTTACGAATTTCAAAACAAGCCTGTATACCTTAATGATTTTTGAATAAAATGTACATCACTTCACCACCTAAGTTTAGCCAAATAAGTATGAAAGAGATTATTTGGCATGTTGCTACATGCTAAAAATGTGTGGATAGATCTCGTTTGGAAGCCGATCCTGTCCAATGTACGATCCCTGTGTATGTCATCAAAGATATGCTCAACAAGTGGCAACTATGACGGCAACAAATGTTATCAGCTTTTACTTTTAGTTCATACATACCTTTTTATTTTCGTATTTTCCTTGCAAGCCTATAAATTCATATGTACTTTGTACATATGTACATATGTCGTTAATGAGGTAATAGAGAAAACAACATGCTTACGAGGCGAGACATCACGCAGAGTTGGCGGCTAAGGGTACGACATTTTGATGAATTGTTTCAATGAGATGCGTGCGTTGGATAATGAATTCTAGTCTGGCGCCAATTTTTTCTCCACGCTATTTGCGACTTTTTGGCTTTAAGCTAAATACAAATTAATCGAAATTGTGTAGGCGGAAGCATAATCGTCAGCAAACAGTTAATTAGGTCAATGTACATATGTATTACTAAAAATAAAATTTCTTATACTTATGTAAAAATAAACAAATATAAGTAAGTTGTTTTGTATACAAATGTTTTCTCCCAAAAACTGAGATGTATTTAAATGCAAAAGGTGTTCCTATTAGGTATTTCTAAGCAGTGATAAACAGTCATCGGATATTTATGCAAGTGTATGTGCTTTGTAAAAGTGGGTGCAAATTCTCGTTCTGTGATAAGATGCAGTGAAACAATTGTTCATCAAATCACATCAAATTACTATGTAATCTATGTTCAAATTAAAATATTTACAAAGTTTTGTGGCTGCGAAACATAAACTATGACCTCTTTGCTTAAAAACATAACCTTCTCGTAGAAAATATGGTTATCTTTAACTAACATTATCACTAAGATGATAAAATTAAATGATACGAGTAAATTAAAAATATTAAATTTTCACTGACTGATGAAGCTCTTCATTTTCGTTTCAGCAGATTTTCTTTCAATGTAAAACTTATCAAACGGATATCCAATGTTTCTCGCATATCTGAATATTTTACATTTTTTTCACAAGGCCAAGCAGTTTTTTTTTTCATTTTTTCATTCATAAATATCTGGTAAGCTTTGGAATAATCACACAAAAAATTAACCTCTGTTAAAAAGTGTCTGTCAATTAATCTACCTACTCTTCGAAAGGTATTGATGGGCCCTTGACAAAAATATATAACTTGTGTAGATTGAAACAAAATTGATTACTGTTACTATCGAAAAAAGTCGGAGAAGTGAAATTTTGAATCATTTTTGAAAAGGGCATATTTTTAGTTGTTTATTTTTGATCACATATTTTTTTAATTTGTTTTCAAAGGTAAATCATTACAGTAAACACCGAGTCTAAGATCAGAAACGGTTAATTTTGTACTGCTGTTTTTTTTTTGTTGTTGTTTTAGCGGCTTCAACAATCCCGTCCAAAAAATTAGGATAACGGCTTGAAATCCTTGACAGAGATGTGAGATCTCCTGTCGGCTTTTGGTATAGACAAGGTGAGCACAATATGAAAATAAAAACAATTTCAAGCCACTACCATTTAATGTTACCACAAAAACTTCTTCTATTGTATCATTTGGGTGCGGTGCACTCCCCGAAATATTAAAGAGTGAAGGTATCTACCGATGTTATACAGCTTAGCAGTTCAATTCTTTCTAAATAGCAACCACATGTACCTAGAAAATTCAAATCGACTTTCAGGTATGGAGAAACAACATTTTCCTTGAAAAATAGAGGAACCAACATGGTGACTGTATCTATTAAAACGTAACACACCTAAAAAGTAACTACGCATAAAAAAAAGCGTGAAAAATATTTCAAAAGTTACTAGTAAATCTAAAAATGTACACCCAACAATGTACATACATATATTCATTTACACACACACAGACCCCTAAGTATATGTATTTCCAGTAGTTCCTTTAATCAAATTATATTACAGTTAGTTATTCAACATCTACGTGAAAACCGCATGTAGCAAGCAATTTGTTCGCAACGGCGCTCATTTCAAGGCAACAGCCAATAACCATCAACCATATGTTGAAAAGGCCACTCATGTATTGAAGAGCTCTTCGGTTAAGTACGGGTAAACGGAAATATTTCTATTTTTATTTTCAATTTTGCTTTTGCTTTTTTTTTTTTGCTTACTGAGCTACACAAAAATTTAGCTGAAGCCTCAGGCCAAGAAGAAATTACTCGCACACTTGTTGCCGGCATGCCATGTGTTGGTTGTCACGTATACGACAGGGTGTACTCATTAGGTAGCCAAAAATGCTTATTTGAATTTAGCCATAAATGATATTTGGCTGATTTTCTTTGGAATGTGTCAACTTTTTTCATGTGCTATGAAAATTACTATTCATTTCTCTTTACGTTGCGGTTCCTTTTTTTTCTTAGGAAACCCACAAAATCTAATTAAGCTGAATGTCATTGAATATTTCCGGTTTCAGGCAAATTTCGCAACAAGTGTGTTAATTAAAGGATAATTATGTTTGCACCGGAATAAAAATACGAAACATTACTGGACGAGTACGCAAGGTAGAACACATGCTAAATTCTTCCCGAAAATATCAAGTGGAATAATTGGGTAAGGTTAACGTCGTTTCCCCCCTGTCAAAGCGCTCACTTAGGCCATGAGAATCGGTCCTTTGTGATGCGACTGCGAACGGTAACTGCTAGAGCAAGGCGACAATTAACAACAAGTTACGCAAGCGGCACTTCCGAAGAGCTCCTATGAACCAGTTAGCAACTACGCTCCCAAGTGCCTAAGCCGGAATTAAGCAATATCTGAGCAGTCAATGAAAAAGTCCACTAAAGATGGACGCGGAATATCCGGACCCACGGTACTAATTTCAAATTGGCCGGGATGTGTGAAATATGGACTGTTTAATGTTTTATTGGGACGAAAACAAACAGAAAAGCAAAATAGAATAATCGGAAGATGCCAGATCTATCATTATTTTTTGTTTGTTATTTGTAATTAATTTGAAAGACATGTGAATTTTTCTTAGTGATACATTTCGGGATTTAGTCCCGTGCCAATCTCTACTTTCCACACCGTCGTCTTCCATGCAGCTGCGAAAAAGCATGTCCGGCGTAAGGTTTGATCCACGGCGTGAATACAAATCGGACGGTGATCTGTCAGTACACGCACAAGAATTAAGAGATGTTCCTTCGCGAGCCCAAGGAGATCACAGAAGAGCCCCGGTTCACCCCCCGGTTCACCCCCGGTCACCATTACCATTACAGCACCATTGTGATTAGCCTTGCCAATACCATTACCATTGTCATTTACATTACTATAACCATTACATTATAATTACCTTTCCCATGGAAATTATTTACCACTGCCATTATAATTAACTTTGTTATTACAATCATAATCTCAAACTCATAAATATCTGTGTATGTTTGTTTCAGTTGCGGTGTTTTTGTCGTTGCTTTTGTCTATGTCTTTGTTTTTACCCTTGTCTCTTTGTCTCTCTCTCTCTCTTTATGCATTCGCATAAGTTCTACTTCCTAAGCAACAAAAAAATCAGGAAATAGCGATTATTTATTTTCCAAGCAATAAATAACTGTAACCTACTGAGCATTACATAAGACTTAAAAAATAATTATTGTACTTAACAGCGCCGATGGAGGTACTAGTCCGAGTGACAAAGAGTATGTTGGTTTAAAAATTATGCTTGTAGCATTTCTCTTATCTACTGCATTTATTTTTTATTTTTTTGGTGAAATTTAGTAAACACTCTTTACAATTATTGGCGTTCTCTGCATTTAATCTGCAGGTAAGCGGTAAGGACCCTCATATTAATTCGGCCCTATACCTAATAAACTGGGTGGACGGAAGTATAACAGCCATGCAGCCATATTGAAGAGTGAATTCGCCAAAGGAAAAGTTTGCTTTTTTGTTGCAAATTTAAATTTTTACATCGATTCGATTATGCACACTCCTGTGTTACATAATTAGGTAGATACATACATACATACATATCTAATACATTTACAAATATGCAAATTTTGAAGTTAGCAAAAGATGTTGTTGTGCATATATTTTTATTTTGCCTTCCAGGAATGCATAATAAAATACACTCACTTTCATCTTGTTAAAAGAAAATCCGCAAAAATTACAAAAAAAAATATGATTTTTTTCAATGCTAATCAATTTGCATGATTTCCCAATGTAACGAATTAAGGAAATTGATGTGAATAAGGAAATGGTTATTGATATGGCGATGAATGAGTGAATGATTGCGGATATAGATAAGAGTATGATGTGGCTGGCACATTTTGTACCTACATATGTACGTACGTATGTATGTATGTATGCCTGTTAGTAAGCATATGTGTGCTCTGTCGAAGCAACAGTTTTTCAGTCCAACAAACTCCAAGGTTTTTATTTGCTTATTCGCTTTTGATTTCGATACGCTTTGCCACTTCCATGTATGTATGTATGCATGTATATGTATATGTATGAACATATACCACATACGTGTAAGTTTAGTTTGATTTTGTATTTGTTTGGCTGAAATTAATCGTAATCCTTTTGATTTTGTTGAAGGTGAAACTGAATTAGTTTCTGGATTTAATGTTGAATACAGAAGTGGTGTTTTTGCTTTAATTATTATAACTAAATATGCTACAATTTTATTTATAAAAATATTATTTTGTGTATTTTTTTGGATGTGATTTATTTAATTTTTTATTTTATATTAAGTAGACTTTTATTTCATTTGTTTTTAGTTGAGTTCGTGGAACTCTTCCTCGATTTCGTTATGATAAATTAATATATTTAGCTTGAAAATGTTTTTTACCTTTTCCATTAAATTATTTTTTATTGGATTTAAATTATTATTAATTTATGGGGAACTACTCTGCAGGGAAAGCCCGAACAAGTTATTAAGGTAGAACCGGTTCAGTAAATACTAGTTTTTTATCGCCAAAAACGAATCCGGCCGATAGTAACTAGATGCTCGCCTGTCCACAAGCAGTGAAATGTGGCACTTTATAAAATTATTTTATTTTACTTTTCAAAACTATTGTAATAGTAAAATTTTGTTGCCTTAGGCCAAAGCCAATAATAATTGGCCACGAAATATTAATTTAAATAACATCATTAGCCCGCGAAATTGATTCAAATTGAACGAATTTTTAAAATGGAGCTTTGGTTGGTAATATCTGGGGGGAATGCGTTATTTGGTAAAAATAAATCAAATTACAGGTTATTATTAGTATTTCCCGTTCTTACATCATTTTTCAATAACATTACAGGTTGTCGAAATATTTAGAAAATTCTTCATTTTTCATATTTTAGTTCCCAAAATCGTGGCGAATTAAGTGAAACATACTAGATAGTCCAAGAATAGGAATCGTCAATAAATAAATAGTAGTTTCAAACACATATGTATGTACATACATTAAATAAACAAAACAACGCCCATTTTAAGTCCATTCATACATTCACGAAAATTGGAGCGGAATGGTTTCATTAGTCACCGAAGAAGCACATTTTTCGCAGTTCCTAATTTTCCGTTATATGAAAGTAGGGAACATGCAATAAGTATTTAGAGGTAAATATTTTAGTTAAATTCATTATGTGAAAAAGTGACTGGAAAATCCTTTTGGGCATCATCGCGGCCAGCGTGAAATACTTTCAGAACAGGAGCGTTTTTTTTGCTGCACAGTGGCGGGTGCGTATCTTGGCTGCCACAAGATAGTGGTCCGAGTCGATGTTTGGCCCTCGGAGTGTACGTATGTCTAAAATGCTGGAAGCATGCCTTCCGTCTATCACAATGTGATCGATTTGGTTTCTCTTTTTTCGATCTGGAGACAGCCATGTAACTTGGTGGGTCTTCCTATGCTAGAACTTAGTACTACATATTACCATGTTTCGGGCCCGGTGAAGTGGATTAGCCTCAGTCCATTTTTGGACGTTTCGTCGTGGAGGCTGAATTTTCGGTCAGTGGCGTCAAAGATCCTTGCCTTGGCATAAAAATCGCCGAGCACGATTTTGATATCGTATCGGGGGCAGCGCTCATATGTACCATCCAAGCGCTCATAGAAGAAATCCTTGCACGCCTCGTCCTCCTCTTCCTTGGAGGCATGGGCGCAGATGAGCGAGATGTTGAAGAATCTCGCTTTGATGCGAATTGTGGCTAGACGTTCGTCCACCGAGGTGAACACCAGTACTCGGCGATGGAGCCTCTCTCCTCCCACGAGTCCAACACCAAATTTGCAGTCCTTTATGTACCAACTATAGTAGACGTCGAAAGGCTTCACGCTTTCCTTACATTGCCTCGTCCATTGCATTTCTTGGATGGCGGTGATTTCAGCCTTTGTCTTCCCAAGGACATAAACCAGCCGGGAAGAGGCACCTTCCCCTTTAAGGGTCCGGATATTCCAAATTTTAAATCTAATTAACTAAGTAACTATATAAACTAAGTAAATCTTTGATAAACTTTACTAAAAGTAAGTATTATAATTAAAGATTCCAACACATTTCTAAATAAAATTCAATTCATTCATTCAATTTCATTTTTACTAAATCTCCACTTAACCTATGCAGCTCAATAGTTGAACTCTTACGCAGAAAAGCAATCAAAAATATCAGCGCACAAAAGTTCAATACACCGTAAAGGCGTAAACATTTGTTCGAGTCTCCAATACAATACATAAGTGCACTTACATACATAAATATTGACATACGAGCCGTAAAGCCGTTCACGTGGTGGATACAGTACAGTATATATGTACATATGTACTTACATACATAGTATGTTTGTATTGAAAATTACACGAATTCCCTTTCAACTGCACTCAAGTTTTATATTTACGGGCTAGTAAAAGCAGAGCGAAAATATGTGAAAATATCACGATTTTCATAGAAAATATTTTATGCTCCATAACTAAAACTATATTATTATGGCTTGCTGTGTAACTCTTCTTCTATTGATCGCTTATCTGTAGATACGCACAGAGAGTGAACTATGTGCTTTCAACGGGTGCAAAAAAACTGTAACTGAAAAAGTTCATAGACACTGCTGCAAGCAAAACATAAAAATTTCATGATTCCTTTAAGCTTGAAAAGTATGAAAAAGCGAAGTTAGAAAAGGTTCAATCAAACATGGTAATATACCATACTATTCGGATACTAAGAACGAAAATAGTCATATTGTCTTGTTCTTCTTGCTTGGTATCTTGCACTGTAATCGCCTGAGCTATTTTGGCCGAGTTCAATGAAGCACGTCGGTCGCTTCACTTCTGGTCCTTCCTCTTCCTCTGATACCACCAGGTGCCACCGTGGGTCATTGTAATTCTCTTATATTCCGTTATTATGTCGCCTGCTGTATTTTCCATCCGATATTGCCATTGGCTAAGCTTCTGCGTCATTTGCCAGCACTGGCATGATAAATTACTTATAGAAAGTATAAGTAGTATTTGTTTAATAAAATATAACAAAGGGCTGTTATAAAAGATTGTTCCAGAGCAATTTATGTCTGCAACTCTAACTAGTTTAAAGAAATCGCAAGATAGTGATTCGCCTTTTGTGAAACATCTATCGAACGGGTCGGCTTCGCCATTTCGACAAATTGTGCTGCATTTCACAATTGCGGTGTCAGTTTGGCAGAGATATGTACCCAATTCAGACATCGCGTAATATAACTAGGCAACACCTTTCCGCGCTAAATACAGCTGTTCTAAAGTCAACTGAGAGATCGCGTGTACCGACCTTCCAGTCGTGGATCTTTTCCTAAATCTGTCTTACGGTGAATATATGATCCAAAATGAATTCACCATGTCTAAACCACAGGTTTCAGTAACATCCCGCAGGTTGCAAACATGTCGCCTCCATAGTTAGCTCTAAACATCGGCCACCAGCTCGCCGTGCTTCTTCGTTTAACCACTACCGGGCCGCAAGCCTACAACTAAAAATATAACAACGAAATGAGAACCTTCTCCTTTTTTAAGGTCGGTAAAAACTCCTGATTTTTCTTAAGAAAAAGGAAGGGGAAAATTCTTTTTTAAACAATTGAATTTGGTCAAAATTTTTTCTTATACAATTGTTTCCTTTTAATATTTTTTTTTATAATTTTTGCTTTTAGTAAAAATATTTTTTTTGGAAAAAATGCATTTCTGAGAAAAATACTTTTAATAAAAGCAGAAAAAGTAAAAAAGAAAGAAATTGTATTGGAAAACTGTTTGAGGAAATTGTATTCTTAAAAAGTAATTTTGCCTTTTACTTAAGAAAAATCTATTTTTTTACGACTTTAAAAAAGGAGGAGGTTCTCATGATGAGATACAAAAAAAATTTCAGCAAAAATATTTGTTTTTCTAAAATTGTAACTCGTCTCTTTTTTTCAGAAAATTATTTTTATCTAAAAAATTTGTTTTCTTAAATTTAATTTTTTCTAATAATTTATTGGAGCATATTCTTGTTTTCGTACGAGTGGATAGTCATGAAATTTTCCTATCATTTCCATTTTTATTAAGTTCTCTAACTGATTTTTTTTGCATTATTTTCTAGTTTGTGTTAAATTTTTGTAATTTTGCTATGAATATTTATTTCTAAAATTTTATGACAAATAAAGATGCGGCTAATTTAAAAAAAAAAAAACAGTTAACTTAAAAATTATTCGCAAAGTCTTCTTATAAGTGGAACAACTCTTTGGGCAGCATGTTTTGCTTGGTCCTGAAAGGGTTAAAGACATTCATTCAAATTACTAAACGTTTGCGAGTACATATGTATATACTTATGTCTTCTTTATAGCCACCGTTATTATGAAAATTATTATTTGCAATTATTTTTGTCACCATTTGGTTGCCATTTTTAAAAGTTTTTTTTTTTTTTTTTTCAATCAGTTCGTGGCTGTGATTGTATGTTTATTTTTGTGGCAGTTTGCAAATAAAATTATTTCTCGAATAGCTTTTATTTGATTGTGTACATTTGGCAAAGCATTTAAGGCAAAATGCCAACATCACAAAAATAAACACAGCAACAGCAACAAGAACAACAACAACTGCAACAGTAGTGACAGCAGTTAATAAATAGAAAAGTCGACCTTTTGCGCTATCGTCAAAAACTTATATTTCATTTTATTCTATTGAACCTTAAAGTCCTTTGAGTGAGCGAGCGTCTGCTTTATATCTAGGTCGATTCCCTTGTTAACATTACTACATATTTACATATTATTCCCCTTCATGGACGCCCTTTCATTTCTGTCTTAACATTTGCACTATGAACTCACGTTTGACTTTCTTTATATAGTCTTTAATTTCGTATGCTATATTTTGGTGCACAGCTTTCAAAATGCGCGTACTTACATACATATTAAATGATTTGCCACTTGAGAAACCTAAAGTGAAATTAAAAATTTTGTACAACATTTCGCTTGAATGACTGCCAAACACTTCTGGCTAGCCAATGCTGGCGTTCCTTGCCCTGCGGTTCATCGAAATTATGTTTGTATTTCTGCTTCAGCTTACTTTTAGTCTTCTTCTTCTTCATTTTGTTCCTTCATTAATAATCGACCTCCATCGTTGATTTCATTTTCCTCAGCTGCTAAGTTACAAAATATTCGCATCGACTTTCAACTACATTTCCATTTTGATGAAGTTCTCAGCTTTTCGATGGTCGGTCGTCAATGTCGACGCCCTTTTTCTTTTGGTTAGCTCCTCATCAGCTCGCTTGCTTGCCAAAAAGTCTGGAAAATTAATTTGTTACCCATTTATTGGTGTTCGCTTGATTTGCGCTACAAGTATCTTACTTAATGAGTTGAACATTTTTTGCTCATTCTTGTAAATGAGTTTCCTACTTTAATGCATACGAAGTAAACAAAGAAACTCTTTCATGAATATCTCTTAATATGGATATTTTATTTTTTAAGTTGAAAGGATCTGTTGATTCAATTTCGAAGAGGAGAGTGTAAGACTCCCTGCAGTAGGGAATGCTTAAGAGATACAGCTGTTTAATATTGGGCACAAATCATCTGTCGATTCTATAGATGAACATCATTGTCCAATTACACTGTGACAAGTTTTTTACAAAATTTTTCAAAGACATGGCCGGAGAGGTTTACCCTATTTCGGGTATAGAGAATCGAACTGCATGATTAGTTTTTTAGACTTTTGCATGATTTCATGCAATTTTTTTTTATTTACCCTATTTTATGGTTCCTAATTGTTATCTGATTGGTTTTTTTCGGCAAATCTTCTTAAATACAGGGCTTCAGAATGTTTCAGGTCTTAACTGTTGTGAACATAAAACAGGTCCTGGACACTTTTATGTGGAAAATCCGAAAACAGTAGTATAATAATTGCACAAACACAAAGAAAATATTGTGAGCCAGATATGATAGACGCCACTAAATATTTCTAAGATTTCTTGGGTCGCTGAAAACGAATTCATTTGACCATTTCCCGCTACGACCCTCTTGCAAACAAACATATTATTTATTATATACCCCCTGATAGGGGTTAAGTTTTGAATTTTCATACAAAATTGAGATGTATATTCTATGATTTTTGGAGGGCTTTAATCCGAACATAATCGCAAAATATAACCAGATGAGCTGATAACCAGGCAAGTGTGAACAGCCCCAATGTCTACTCCTCGATCACCATCCCATTTGATTTTTGAACAAGAAATTTTTAAAATTGCAAACAAAAACCAAGCGCTCTTATTTAAAATATTTTATGTGTAATTTTGCTCCTCGACTGGGGCGGAGTACTGCAGTTTAACTTAACCTTTTTTCAACAGATTGCAGGAATGGATGCGCAATAAATACTTTTTGTGTGGTTTTGTTGATGCTTCCTATAATTATAATTATATAATATATTTGAAATCGTATAACATAAATATGCATAAGTATAAATATATGTATAATTATGAGTCAATATAAAAATTTATGTACATAAATTTTCCCTTTTGACACGAGTATATCTTACACTTATCTAGCGCCAAAATCAAAATTATTTTTATATTTTTTTTTACCTGGTGCTTTGCAATAAATGCCAATAAAAATATATACATGTATGCCACTTTTATTTTCGATTTGAGCGGCAACGGATTAAGTAAAACACTTCTGCTTAATCTGTTTGCCATGTTGTCATATTTATAAAATGTCATAGAAACAAACAGATAAATCAGTTTGCGCTTACTTATGCTAACATGCACAGTACACATATTGTAACTGTGCACTTCCTCATACATTTATTATTTTTTACTTAAATATGTACTTCCATTTTTCACACAATTCAAAGTCATATCCGCTTTGAGTCAATTTCCGCTGAAGAATGTGCGTTTTGAGTTTAAGCAAATTTGCATTTTGTTCGTATATATGCATACATATTCACACATGATTGAGCTAAATGCCAGTAGGTACTTACATATGGTAACAGTATTCTCATCGCAATATGACATGGCGGATACGTAACCAAAATGGAAAGTTGAAGGAAAAACCAGATTAACAGGCCTATTCTGCGTTGGTAACAAAAATTTTGTTACCGGTAAATAAAGTTCCTCGTAATTTTTTAACGCTTTTCGCATTCTGAGCACTGGTAAATTTTGTTAATATAGCATAAGCAGGTAATAAAATACAGCTCCGTGAAATATGCAACACCGGAATTTATACAAAAGTTCATAGCTGAATTGATGAATAGATTAAATTGTTACCAAGGTACTTAAAATTGCGGCTACAAGAAGTGGTGTTATTTTTTGGTAACAAAATTTTCAATTGTTCGGTAAAACGCATGATAGGCCTGTAAGGGTACTCATCTACACGCGTAAGTTTTATATTTTTGGGCAACTGGGCAACTTTGCAATTTCTTTTTAACGTTTATTTATTAGTTATTTGAAATGCCTTTATTTAAAAAGTTTAACAATTTAAACTCAAATTTAGGTAAATATTTAAGTTTTAGCTCGTTCATTAAACAAAATATGTTGTTGTTTGGAAAGTTTTTATTGAGCTGAACTAATTATTTCTACACGACGCCGCTCTGTGACTGCGAAAATGTACAAATCGTGTGATCCCTGCTGAACAGAAACCACATATATAAAAGGTTCAAAAATTGCACAAAGTTCACAAAAATTTTCCAAACTTCAAAAAATTCCATAAATATTTCCACCTTTTTATTCGGTATGCAGTTTTGTAGTCCATTCAATTTTAGACCGATAAAGTGTAAGTTTCAAGGTACTATAAATTACCGTTGATTTTTTGGTGGAGGGTGCTCAACATTTTCTTCCGAATAACGTATAAGCAAAAACTATTTATATTTTTTTTTTTGTACAAATCTGTGACATTTTATTAAAGCAACTTATCACGAGATAACCCATCTTCCCTTAAATGCAATTTTTCATTAGGTTTCCAAACAATATCTCGAATATTAACTAGCCATAGGTGTAGTTAGGGATGCCCTTTCACTATCAACTTAATAAAAATATGAAAGTTTTCAATCGAAACTTATTATTTTTTAATTCAAAGTCAAACCTTCTAAAGTCACCCAAGTAGATTTAAAAAATGCAATAGATGGTTATGTATGTACATATGTACATATGTATGAGCATTTTTCTGCATCATACCTTGTCAAATTTGGTTTGGAGACATTTTTCTGCACTTCACTCGGAGAAAAAATTGCCCAATGTGAGTGTCCTCTTTACGTGAGTATCAGGAATAGACACGTATCTATAATCGAAAGAGTAGCTTCAAGTACTTATTCTACGGAGCTATCTGCATAACAGGGAACAATTATCATCCTGATATTAAGCTTCATTTTCAACTTTTTCTTAACCTTAAAACTTTTTTTATGGATTTAATTCTGCATCTTTTTCTGGAACCTATGTTTGATTTGAAATGAGGAAAAAGCATACATTACATGTGTTAATCTTAATCTTCATCTTAATCTTAATTTTAATCACGGAGTCAATGGTTATCAACTTAACTTTAATTTCCTAAAACAAATGGAAATACGCAACTTTCTGCTTTTCAAGGAACATAAGATTATCAGAATCCGTTGAAACTATCCAATTTCAAAACTGTTCTACTAATTCAACATTATGACATAAAAACTACATGCAACCATTTTTTTTATAGACCATTATATATTTTTTGCCAAGTTTTTTTTAACAAAAAACTTATTTATTCATTAATTTTTTTTTTAAGTTCAGCTCCTTATCTAACCATAACCATATAACTGCAAGTTTCAAACTTTGTACAAAAATGTTAAAAATTGCACAAACTTTTCATTTTAATTCTAGGTATTTTAATTAGAATTTCTAAAAAATTTTTTGGTATGCAGCTTAATAGCTTATTAAAATTTGGTATAATAAAGTGACCTTGAAGTTGCTAAAAAAACGCATTGATTTTGCAAAATTTTTTTATGACGGTGTTATGCACCTTTTTCCATATAAAAAATTATTTGTGTGACGGTGTTATGCACCTTTTTCCATATAAAAAATTATTTGTATGGAAACAAATTGCGTGATATCGTCAGCACTAAATTATCAAAAATCAACGCGGTTTTTTTTTTTGCAACTTCAAACTCGCACTTTATTGTACTAAAATTTAATAAGCTATAAATCTGCGTACCTAAAAATTGTACACAAATTAAAATTAAAATATTTGGGATTAATAATTTGTGGATTTATTTTTTATTTTTGTACATAGTCTGAAATCTGGATTTATATGGCATTTGCTGGATAAAGAACTATACTTTATACTTCTAAACCGGTCCAAATATTGAGGTGCTAACGTTTTCTCGCGGGCTATAGCATCTCTACCTGTAGAAAATGTAAGCGCAGTTTTAAAACAAAACAATACTTTTCGTGCCAATCGCTGTGCTATCGTCCTACACTGGCGTTGTTCAACGTTTGCTTATGAACATACAGACAATATGCGCAAGTGAACATTTTTTAAGGCAACAGTTTCACTATTTCACATTTTTCTCGCATATCCTTTACAGTGGGGAGTAGTAATATAGTACATAAATAGTACATTCGTATACAGCGTAAAAATGCAAAGCATGGCTTTCTACTGTTTACATTCGTTGTATTGATATTTTTGTGTATTTTTTAACTTTATTTATTTTACAACTCGCTATCTGACTTTTCCATGCAACTGCATTTTTTCCTCGAAGTTTAAACAAAAACAAAAAATACGCATGTATGAACGCAGGATCTTTTTGACTTTTTCTAGCTCTTTTTATACGCTGCAATTGTAGCTGCAAAATGGCGCGTAAAACACACTCGAATGAATAGTAACTATTTTTTTTTTAATTTTCATATTTTTTAGTTTGCAAGACATGTATGTACATAAGTATTTATTTATTCTTATGTAAATAAATTTGTAGGTTAAAAAGTTGGTTTTTATTTTTGTTTGTTATCAAACCCAAGCATCGGTGATTGTTTAAGAGTTCAGCCGAATTGGACAAACAGGTTTACTAACTACAATGGCACCTAAATTTCAAGGCAGATATATATATGTAGATATGTACATATGTGTAGTATATGCTAATAAACCCGATTTTTTTAACTAAAATGCCTAAACGCGTAAAAAATCGAAGTAAATTGGTTTTATTTAATTTTTGCACGCCGTTCAGGCATATTTTTCGACGCTGCTATGGTTTTCTAAATTTATCTATCCTTTAAACACAAATTTTGTTCTGAAAAAATGTATTTGAAGGGCAGATAAATTTGAAAAAACCTACTCGAGTAAATAAGAAATTTTAAATAATATGTCAGCATAGCTAATCTACTGTGGTGTCTAGTTCTACAGCAGTTGTAATCTCTTTTGCTTTACTACTATTTGGGTTACCTGACGATAGTTAGCGTGATAAATTTAGGCCATATAGTTCTTCTCAGAATCCGAAATAGGGAAAAGGTAGTGGGTTTAGCACGAATACTGAAGAGTATCCAACAATGATCCGACATAGATGTTGCACTGGATACTCTCCAGTCAAGGACGGCAAACCATCTGTTGCTAGGGTTAAGTCCAGTACCACTTCCGATGTCAGGAAGATGTTTTGGTGCCCTTCCCTCTCCACTTTCACCACGATTAAGTCTGATATGCTGTTCTTTGGACAGAGAAATGCATTGATACCTTTTTGGATTAGAATCCACGCTCTCGGATTACCTGTGTTAGCACTATAAAAGAGTTTATGTGTGCTGCTGTTAAGTCCGTGAATCTGATCACCTCTGACCCACGTTTCCTGTATTAGGTTGGCGTCGATGCTTCGCTCTTCGCGAAGGATTGGCAGATTATCTGTCGCACATATGGAGTGCTGCAGATTAATCTGTACACAATTCACCTTGGTCGGAGCCGGCATCGGTGATGTTGACATCCTTCAGCAATCGGCTCGCATCGTTGACCTTCTCAGTGGCGTCCTCGTCAGGAGCCTTGTCGCCTTCAAAGATCTTCATCTTGGCCATGCGGATGTCAAAGCGAATTTTATTGTCCGCTTTTGACAGAGCCTCAATGGGTTCTTCACAAATGACCAATAGAAGAGGCCTGCTGGTTTTATTTATAAGCTGACAGTCTATTATACACGGTATGTGCCAGCTTTAGGCACCTCAGCAGTTCCTCACCTGGTTCCTCCATTGGGGTTAACCAGATACGCGCCCGTGGCCTCTGAGGGACTTGCTGAGCTGGAATCAGCCTTAGTTTAGGCCGACAAATGCTGCGCATATTTTAGCGACGCACCCAGCTAAGATGTCCAAAGCAG
>NW_016164450.1:16000-31495 GCF_001687245.7 Rhagoletis zephyria | reverse complement strand
TGGGCGGAGTGCTCGTACATATGCCGCACGTTTGTTCCGTATGTATACAGGATAAAGAGAAAATAAAATTAATATCCAGCAATTATATAGGCATAAGACATATATGACGTTTTTTTTTTAATTATTTGAAAAAATGTTTATTCATATAAGGCCGGGTTTCCACAGTGCAATAAATGACGAATATTTCGTATGTGAAAGTGGGGTACTAAAGAGCATAATCATTAAGGGTAATTCGTTCAAAGAGCTTTTAAAATTTAAAAGCCTTTTAAAAACAAAAGTTTTACGAATGTCTTTAACCCTTGAAGACCAAGGGAAAATAAAATAAAAATAAAAAGTAATGTATTTATATCTATCAAAAGTAGAAATATTTACGACAAATTTAAAAAAATATTTCAAAAAATCAATTACTGAAAATAAAACATTTTTAGAAAGAAAATACAGTTCAAGAAAAAAATTTTTTTTAGATAAAAATTATTATTTGAAAAAAAGTTTTGGAAAAAATTGTTTTCTGAAAGCAACTATCTCATCTATGAAAAAAAAAAAATTGTTTGGATAAATGTATTTCTTAGAAAAAAATATTTTTACTAAAAGCAGAACAAATTACCCAAACAGAATAAAATTTTTTTTGTTGAAAAAAATGGAACATTGTTGAGGAAATTTAAGGGTAAAAAAATTGCTTTTTTCCGTTTCCTTTTTTAAGAAAACTCAACTTTTAAAAGCTACTTGAGAAAACGGCCCTAAGTTATTTAACATTTTTTAAATGAAACACATTTTAGTGAACAGTGGAAATTCGGCATAAGTGTGTATAATATTTTTGAATACTGATTTTTTTACACTTGAAGGATGCGTTAATGTTAATTTGAAGTGTTCAAAGCATTAAAGTTAATATCTATGGAATATCAATAAACCCAATACCACTCACATACATACATTGCAAACCTAACAATGAATAACTACAGTATGTACTCGTTAACTTTGAATATTGCGGTTGCTGTTTGTGTGTTCAACTCAGATTGTATTGCAGCAGCGTTAAACTGCTGTAAAGCCATTTTAAGGCGATATTGAAACAAAATTTAAAGTTTTAAATTTTATATATTTAGTTTTATATTCACCACTAGTTTGTTTAAGCTACGAAACCATAAGTAGACATAAATATAATTTTTTTTTATAACTACTTTTTTGTTTTTAAAATTTCGCCAAAACTCAGTTATAATGAAAGCAAAAATTAAAAAAAAAAAATACATACATATATTTTAAACATTCATTTCATATACTTTTTTTATAGAATAACGATAATGGGCATTCAGTTGATAGTATTGAATTGAGAAAAGTTCACGCCACAGACGAGGTACTTTGTGCAAACGAAAATTCGATACACAAACACAATCGATGCGTTAGTTCAAGTATATGTTTGTTTATGCAATAATCATTACCGAACATTATAATTACTTCATTGTTTATAAATATGTTTCATTATATAAGTATGTTTTTCTCATTTTCGCTACGTTTTTTCACTACAAAAAAAATGTTGAGTTTAATTTTTTTTTTTTCAATTTTCTTATCGTTGTTGTAAAGTGATTAAGGAACGTGCCTATCTGAATTCAAATATCAATAAGGCTGTTTTATTCTATGTTTAATGTATATATACTTCTACGTATGTATGTACATAGCTATACACGCGAACTACTGGAATGGATAGATTAAATAAAATATAGATATACATACATATTTTGTACAAATAATAAGGAACGATTTTTTTCCACAACGCTCACATAGTTTTCTACAAACTAGTCTACTTACTTCTACCGCTAAAAGTCCCCTAAGGCTGTTTGGTTGCCTCTACAAGTGTTTTTTTTTTTTAGTTAAGATTTAGTTTATTATTTATTTTGTATATAAGTTTAGATTCCTAGATTCAGGTGTGTGATTTTCTTATGTTTTAGAGTGTAGAAATTTAACTCAAGGAATAATACATATTTTAAACTTAACGACATATTAATGTTTGCGTATCATTCTAAACGCATTCGAATTTTTGCACAATGGGCATCGCCAGGATCGAACATCTACATTTTAATGTAGTTGATTGATTATTCCTTACTAATACATATGTATGTGTAAACTAAATGATTCCATTTGAAAAGACAATCTTAAGTAATAGCCAAATATAAATTTAGCTTAGTAAGTAGAGTGGAGTACTACTTTCGGTTCAATAGAGCGTTCTTCAAAGTTCAGCGTTCGTGAAAAGTTTTCTGATATAGGACGTTTTCGAACCGAGATAGGTCGATCTTCCACTCAGTGTTGAATTGCCTTTTTTTACTACGAAGATATGTAGGACAGGCGTATGAAAAATAAATAAATCTGAAGTAAATACATATCGACTGCTCAAGAATGCCCTATTTCAGAATTTTATTGAAAAACACTCTATCTCAGAATTTGGTTGAAGAACGCCCTATTTAAGAAATCGATTCAAAAATGCCCCGCCTCCAAAAAAAAAATATTAAAAAAATTGTGTATAAATATTTTTACTACTGGGCAAAGAATTTGGTTTTCAGTTGCCTTTTCTTACCAATTGCACCAATAATTTTAAATTGAAAATGATAGAGTAAGGGAAATAAAGAAGACTATTGATAGAGGCTAGAGAAATGTATAATGCATATTTAATATAATTTTATACCGAAAAACTCTCAGTAGCTCTGCAGCAAACAAATTTTGGAGAAAGTGTTGTTCAAAGCGCAGTTCAAAGGTATTATAATACCAGCCGAATATTTCACGACACTTCCTCTTTGAATGTATTATGACAGCATATTACTATATCCGGGAAGTTTATGTTTGACAGCATAGAAAGAGAAAAATAAAGAGAAAGAGAAAGAGAAAGAGAAAGAGAAAGAGAAAGAGAAAGAGAAAGAGAAAGAGAAAGAGAAAGAGAAAGAGAAAGAGAAAGAGAAAGAGAAAGAGAAAGAGAAAGAGAAAGAGAAAGAGAAAGAGAAAGAGAAAGAAATTAATTAATCCCAACGGTCTTACCTTCTTTTCCTGTCCAACCGACGCAATAAGCGCAGTCCGCATGACGTACGGAACTTGTTTTTTTATTAGGCTTAAAACAAACACAAGGACAAAGGCAACGACAAGCCGAAGTCAAAGTCAAATAAAAAGACGAAGAGAAAGACAAAGCATAATATAAGAAGAAAGCGGTATACATGAATACGCAAGCAAGCACAGATATTGTTAAAGATAAAGAAAAGTATAGAGATATGTAGAGATGAAAATAAAAAGTCAAATGTAAAGAAAAAACTGACGATTAAGATGTTTTATACCACGCCAATCACCTGACTCCATCTCACCCCGCCTCTACTCAACTAACCCCAACTCACTTAACCTCATCGCAATTCACCTGACCTTATCTCACCTCAACTCACCTTAGCTTACATCACCTCATCTCACCTCACCTCTCCTATCTTTATCTCACGTCTTCTCATCTTAACCAATAGTTAATATTGTAGATATGGAGGGTCAGTCGATCGCAAATAATACTTTAACTAAGCTGGTTATTATAAAAAATAAAAATAAGGCTTGTTTAAAAAAAAAAAACGCAGTAAGGAAAATTTCAAGTTTTGAGATGACACAAAGGAAAACTCCGAAACACGTACACTCAATTTTGTGTCGTAGATTACGGCTCTTTAAATATACTGTTATTTTAGATCAGTAAATTTTCACAAGATATTTTCATTATATGTTTGCATTGTGAATGAAAAAAATGCAAACTCTAGTAGGGAAAAAATTTTAAAAATAAAAGTTTTTTTGCAAATTCTCTTGATTTGTGTTAAAGGCTGTTCCTTTACAAAAATATCAATCTCTCAACGAAGAAAATTTATTGCTAGATAAAATTGTAAATGGTCAAATGAAAATGCGTAATTTGCACTTAGATAACAGAACTACATAGTGAATAAATAACTACAGCTTCTAGAGTAGTCAACAAAGAGCATACATACATACATACATATATCACAGATGTTCACCAAACGTATTCTAGTTAAATTAGTGAATAACTGAAGCAAAATATTGTAGTAGTTTGTTTTGCAAAAATCTCTAGTTAATACACTTTTGGCAAACGTTTGCGATATGTACAACAAATTTAGCTAAAAATAACCATCGGATTAGAATTCTAGTCGCCTTCGAAAAAACATTTTCTTGATTTATATTTTTCAAAAATAAATCAATCTAGATATTTTGGTTATATATTTTTAATTCTGTTCTTTCAACTTAGTTTTCACCTCTAAAATGTAACTATTTGCAATTACAATTCGTTTCCTTTATTTTTAAACCATTTTTTTCATTTCTAAAACAAATATTTAGCACTGTCTCAAAGTACTTTGTATGTGTGTGAATTATTAAAAATAAAAATTTAATTAATTGTAAAATATGTAAATAAAAAGGTTTTTGTAAAATCTAAAATATTTTAAATATCCTAATAACTGTTATCACTTGTTATTATTCATTTTTATTTCTACAATTTCATTTTTTCAGATTAATTTATTTATTTTTTCATGTAAATGTAGCATGACAAAATGCAAAAATATTCACTGTACAGCACCAGCAGCAAGTATAGCTTGCGCATTCAATTCAATCTGATGCACAAGTACTTTTTTTTTAATTTTAATTTTTATAATTTTTATGTTTAGGTATGTATGTAAATATAAATATTATTGATTTTATTAAGAATTTCCGTTACTAACTACATATGTCATTTAAAATGTCCTCTAAATGCATATTTTACTTAATTGCCAAACAAATACATTAGTCCCTAAACATCAGATTCACTCGATGTATATAATATATAGAAAATACACCCGGTATCTCTACTCTTACAAATCAACTATAGAAAACACTGAGAACGCTTCAACAACACTAGTGAGAAAAAATGTGTTCGTTTTTATTTACTTTCTTCTGTTAATACTTACATATATATGTATGTATTGTATATTGTAATGTGTAAATGTAAAATAACTGTAAATAATTTTATTCCTTCAAACATCGCCATTTTTTTTTTATAGAGAAAACATTTACAATTTTAATTATACAATTTATTTCTTTTGAAAAACAAATTTAGATTATGACCGCCACAGTGGAGACGGTTTCCGAGCAATTGGATTTAGCTTCCATTTTGCCTGCGGATAGAGCTATAGCACGTTCTATAACGCTCTCCGATGCAGATGTAGGTGAGTTCTAACGCTGTACACAGGCACACAACCAAATTTCATAACGCAAACACAGAGGAGATGCTAAAAAATGATCCTGCAGGGAAAACCAATGGTTGTGACGTAGAATATTCTCAGTACATAATGGTATTAACTAGCAGAAGTACTTGTATCTTTATCGAAACAAATCGAAGTCCAATCGAAATTGTCCAACTATAGTAAGCCTTAAAGATGACATCTCGAAGTACCAAAATTGATTTTTTGATCGATTCAAATCGAACTAAAAATAGTCGATGCAGTAAGAAATTGTCAAAAAATTGCACGCGATGGGATTTCCAATTTTTCGAGTTTTTATGTATTATTAGCCAAAATTTTGTATGCAGTTGTTATTAAAAAGCTTCCCTGAGGATCCCTTTTGTTGGAGGGAAAAGGGAGGTAGGTCATTGAATTCTTTGGTCTACATAGGTAGATCAATATGCGTCAATTGAGGAAAAATCTAATGTGGATTCTTGAATTTTTTCGGATCGATTCACGTATCATTCTAAATTAAAAAGTCGACAAAAATCGAATCGGAAAGGCTAGATTAATCGGCTTTCGCTTTAACCGATTTAAAAACCCCATCTCTAGTAGGCCTACGATGTAACTTCTACCAGTTGTGAAGTAGTCGGCTAGTCGGTTTCTAAAAGCTAAGAGCTACTAAGTATGATGCTTACTGACGGATCCATCGTGCGTTCTAAGGATACGAAGAGGTAGTGACGTTTGATACGCTCCGGCTTCGGCTACCCGACAATTGGTTTGCTGGCGCACAATGTGGAAAATTACGTTTTTTTTATCAAAATCAAAGAACTGATGGCGAAATAAGTGTGACGGTATTTTAAAGCTTTTGTTGGGTAAAACGAAATTCTCTAAACTTTTAAAAGCACCATAAAAAATATAGGGATTTATTTATTAGGGATCTATTTTTGCCCTGAAAAGAGTATAGAATGAATTCTTGAAAAAGTTTCAAACGCACATATTTGCTGTTAATGCGTCAAGGACCCTATTTCCATATTCATGAAAACCGAAATAGTATCTAAATATGTGTGTGTTAAAAAATACACAAAATCCGAAATTTTACTTTTGAAATTTTTAATTTTTTTTTTACCTAAAAACACCACTTAAAAAATGTTTAAATATAATATAATAGAAAAACTATGTACAACTATATTTATTTGTATTTAAAACTTGATTAAGAAATTCACTGGACACAATTTCAAGTTAAAAAATAAAAAAAAATTAAACCTTATACTACTAAAGAAAATTTTAAAGGTCGAGGTAAATTTTTATCCAAAGTTACTGTTTTGCTGGAATTCTGCATCATTTGCTATCTATACTCGTTCTCGATATATTTGATTTTGTTACAAAAATGTTGATTTCGAAAAAAAGTATTATTTTTTCCATTGGCAGAACTTAGTTTTATGATAAAAGAAAAGTTCTGACCAAAATTCATGCAAATCAAAGATAGTCGATTTCAACTATTGGTCGATTCCCGTAAAGCAGTTAGAAACTAAAGTAAAGTGTCAGAACGAATGAGTCGAGTAAGGAAAATAGCTCTTGGTTTACTTTCCATTCCATCTGATTTAATATATTTTTTTTTGATACTTTTTACTTTACCTGCTGGTAGGTAGCGCCAATGTAAGTGTAACCAAGGCATCGGTTATTGGAGAGAATGGCGGTGCAAATGGCAGTACTGGCGGTGGAGTTGGTGAAAATGGCAGCGTATCGGATGATGAGGACGATGAAGAAGATGGCGAAGATTTTTGGCATACATCGGTTGGTAAATTTAAATTTACCTTAGATCAATTGCCACAACCTCTACAGTACATACATCAACTTTTGACGGTAAGTGTTAGTGTTAAAGAAAAATTCGATGACGAAAAGAAAGATTATTAAATATCTATGTTGGATAAATAATGATAACGATAGTCTTTAGATAAAATCGATAATATTAACAGAACCACTTTCGATACAATTTAAGTTAAACCTAACGACCAAAGTATCAATAATTATGTTTATATTTATTGAGAAGACGATGGCGACTTTAGTTTTATGTCAAATCCTACTTTTTGCTTCCAAGGATGTATATTTATTTATTACTAGAGAAGATACAAAATACATATTTTGGCGAAAAAGCATAAAATTGCATAAATATGATTATTTTGGTAATAAGTTAATTAATTTTCACACGGTGATAGCCGTGGTTGCTGACGAGGTTTGTTTAATTGACAAAAAGAAAAAGCTAACCGAAAACGGAAAGTCCCGTTATTTTCTAGTAAATAATTTTAATACACTCGTAAAAAGATTTCCACTGCTGTTTTCCCAATAGTAAAGTTTCGCGCTAAACCAGTTTTGGTGGTTGCATAATTTTTATGAAAATTGTTCGTTTTTAGCGAAATCTGTTTAACAGTTTCCAGGTGTGCTGCGAACAGAGCAGCGAGTTTTATCCTGCATCTATTATAACCAGGGCTGCAAACCACTCCAAAAATCGGTGCGGTTCGGTTCAGTGGTTCGAACCACTTAGAAAAAGCTTGTACCGGTTCACGAACCGGTTCACGAGTATCTCTGAACCACGGTTCGGTTCGGTTCGGTTCAAATCGTTCACTTTCTTTATGCTAAAGGATACAAATGTTACAAAAATATGACAAATCCATAATATGAATATTAAAGGCTTTGTTACTGAGATCAAATTCAAATATCCACATGTATAGTGTAGGGATGGGTAAATTCGATATTCGAAGCTTCGGGACTCGAATTTGAATCGAATTTTAGTTCCAAAATGGCGCATTTTCGAAATCGAACTTTGGGGTGCTAAAATGCTGTCAAAATCGATTTTTTCTAGAAAAAATCGAATTTCGCGTTTATTTTCAAAAAAGCTAAACTAAATTTGGCATAACTATGTGTAGCAAAAAATCGAACTTCAACCCCCCGCTACCCATCCCTAGTATAGTGGTGGAAACATAAATAGGGTCACGACATTTTGTCAAGTTTTGTTATTTTTCTTTTGTTTATTTATGTTTATTTTTTTAACCATATAAGTCCAAGTTTTAATCTTTGTGCAAAAATTACAAATATTCTGCAAAGTTTCATCTAAATTGCAAACATTTTAGTAAGAATTTATAGGAAAAATTTTTAAGTTTTAAGTTGATTTTTAAAAAAAATTTTAATGTTCACAAATTTTTTATAAAAGTATAGCTCGTTATATAATAACAAGTATATAAATCCAAATTTCAAACTTTGTATGAAAATTTGAAAAACTGCAAACTTCAACAACGTTACATCAAAGCTCCACACATTTTAATCAGAACTAAAAAAAATTGAGTTTTTGAAATTTTGTTTTTGCTGGCGTTGTTAAGCATTTTTTTCATATAAGCAAAAAATCAGGCTTTCTTTATATTGACGAAATTACAACTCGCGGAGTTGCCATCACACAAAAAAAAAATTCCAGTTTAACTATACCGGTTGCATTTATGGAAAAATTTGAGTATTACAAAACTTGAAAAACGCTGTAGTGGATTTTCATTTTGAACCGAACCGAACCATTTTTTTGGGATGGTTTTCGGTTCGGTTTTGGCATTTCAAAATAAAAACGGTTCGGTTCGAAGCCCGAGAAAAGTGACGGTTTGGTTCAAAAACCGGTTCGGTTCAAAACCGGTTTGCAGCGCTGATTATAACTGCTCAATATTAGCAACAAAAATATTTTGTGTGCAGCAACACTTCAATAAAATGTTGCACTATTTTCACCTGGAGAATTGTCATCTTTTAAATTCTGTCCAACAAAGACTTGTGACGTAGAGCGTTCAACTTCCATACATACATATACATTAGACTGCATCACTCCCCATACAAAAAAAATCGGTACTAATTTTCCGCTGGAATTATAAAATCTATTATATTTTAAGACGTCAACCAAAATATTTCCGAAAAATATTAAGATCTAAATGAGCTGGGCCGATTTGAAAATACCTCCAAAAATGGAGTGTTTTTTGAATAAAAATAGTTTCTTAAAGATTTTTTTTGAAAAAATCCCCTCAAATGGCAAAACGGTTTAAGCTTAAAATATTTACATAAAAATATTTAAAAAAAAATTTAAAAAAAATTTGCACGGAATCGTAATGATGAGATTTTTGATGCTGTTTTTAACTTTTTTCAAAGATTGGTATAAGAAAAACTTGAATAACTGAACCTAAACTCTTCCGATTTACCATTGAGAGGTATCATTGGGAAAGTATTTTCTCACCCTTTTTATTTCTTTGCTAATAAACTCATTCAAAGGATGGAAGAGAAAGATAGGATGAACGAACGTCATTCAAAGTTGAATTAAGTTGTGTTGGTACTCGAAGAAAAAAGATGGGACACGAATGACGTTTTTTGGCCAGAAATAAAAACAGTGTGAAAATACCTTTCTACTGAGATCCCATAAGTTAAAATCAGAACATTTTTTGCCCAGTTAATCAAGTTTTTCGTAAACCAATCTTTGAAAAAGTAAAAAAAACAGCATCAAAAATCTCATTCTTACGATTCCGTTGAAAAGATTTTTTAATATTTGTATGCAGATTTTTTAAGCTTAATCTAATTTGTCATCTGAAGGGACTTTTTTCAAAAAGTCCTTTAAGAAACTATTTTTATTCATTAAAAACTTCATTTTTGGAGGTATTTTCAAATCGGTCCAGCTCGCTTAAATCTTAATATTTTTCCGAAATATTTCTTGGCGGACGTCTTAGAATATAATAAATTTTGTAATCCCGGCGGAAAAATCGCAACTTTTTTTGGTGATGCAGTCTAATATACATATGCATGTACAAAAACTTTTTATGCGATAATAGAAAAAATTTTCGTTATATACATATTTGGGGCATACATTTATCAAGGATATTTTTAATATTTTAGAGTCATTTTAATGATCATATAATCAAGGTTTTTGTGCATATTTTTGTCTACCCTATTTATTACACATTTATATCTCTGGGATATTATGTAACTAGTTTTGTTTCTAAATATACTTATATATCTTTATACCCAGGAAATTCCTACTATAAAGAAACCGGAAATTCTCTATTATATACTACAATGTCTCAATGTAATGACACTACATGGCGATGCTTTGGCTAAAGCAGCACGCGAGCATCGTGGCTTTTTCATATGGTGCCAAGAAAATTTATTAATTAAAAAGTGAGTACATAAAGAACGCTTTTTATAAGTCACCATATAAGCTTTAAAAGTTAGAAGTACCATTAACGTTTTACCGTTTTTTTACTTCTTTACTTCCCCACTTCTCTTTCTCTTCGCTCACTCGTACCGTGCGTATTCTTCTAAACTTTCCAGCCTCTGGGAACTTTGCAACGCCGAGCATTCGCACATTTGTCAGGCTGGCGTACCACTACTACTCCATTGCATAACCCTACCACTGGGCTCGGATGTATTTTGGCGTGTCGTGCAGGAGGCCTTTCACGACACCGACTGGCGTGTACGATTCACAGCAGTGGAGCGAGTTACCGTAATTACACGTTTCATGGACTCGACCCCATTGCGCACCGAAGTCGGACTGCAGACAGCGCTCGCTACGGCATTCTGTCATCTGATCGCCAGCATGGACGACATCAACGTGTATGTAGCGCAGCGGGCGACGCTCTATATTGGAACCATACATGACATGGCAATTCGGTCACTGCTCTTCTGCTTGGAATCGCAATTCGATTTGTTCATCGTGGATCGTCCGGTAGTTTTACAATCTGTCTATCAGCTACATAATTCGCTATCCGATCGCAGAATTCTCAATTGGGAATTCTTTTTGAATCGTTTCGACACGCTATTTGTAGAGGCGCAAATTAATTTGGAGAAATGCGGCGATATTTCATATCTACGCGATTTACGTAATTCCGAGAATGGCAGTGAGGCACTATCGTCCAAGATATTGAAAGCGCGTGAGGCGCTAAGTCAATCGGATACCAGCGGCAGCATGGCCAAAACGCTTAGTGCTTCATTTGGTACCAAGTGGCCGTACAAGCGTACAATGTCTGCACCTGCGAGCATGATACCACGACAGGATTCCAAATTTGGTGAGGCTTTGACGAACACCCGCCTCCCTTGTAATGTAAAGAATGTATACATTTTTTATTCTAATTTTCGCAGTTCCAGAAAAGGAGAAAATCTACAGTCGACAAATATCAGCGCCTATACTCAAGCGGAAGACATCACGTTTCGGTTTGGGTCAGTTTTTAGGCTCTAGCGGCAACCATGCCAATGTTACTAGTCATAGTTATGCAACCACACAACACCATACTCGCGCCGGTCACGCCCTTTCCCATTCATATGCCCATCCACACTCCTCACAACCAACCGCTTCGTCCAAACAACATTCTTTTGTCTCTGCCAACACGCACCATTGCCCTGTCCACAATCCCACTCAATCCACTACTATAATCACCGCCACTACCACCACATCCGCTCCTCATAGCCACTTCTTCTTCTCCTCCCATTCACCATCCATATCCACCAACACTTTTGCCGCGCATTTTGCGCATTTCACCAGTAGTAGTGCACATCCGCTATCAACATCCCAACCACAATCAGTAGCTACAATCTCAACGTTAGCCTCCTCCGCATCTCATAGTCAGAGTCATCAGTATTTAGTGCATTGCGTAGCGCCTACACCTAGTCAAACGTTTACAGCACACAGTCCAATGCCGACGTTGCGTGAAGCTGAGCCGCCGCAATCGAGTGCGCAAATGTTGTCAACACAAAAATCGTCACTACCACCACACCAGCCGCATCACGCCTCCTTTCATTCACACTTCCAGAAACATCCCTCCGCACCTAATCTCTTGCCGCCGCCATCTGTTACAGCGGTGCCTAGTCCCAGTCTCACGGCTTCAGTCAATCCGCTGCTCCATTGCACGTGTGACACTGGTGGCGGCGCTACAGGTGCCAGTGGTATTGGTGGTGGTGGAAGTGGTGTTGGTGGTAGTGGCTTCGGTGGTGGCGGCGGCACCGCCACTAATGCGCCTACATCGGCACACCAAGGTAGGTTGTAGTGCATGCCCACAACTCCCTTCCTCTCCCCCTCTCCCAGAAAAAAAACCGCTCCAAAGCAACTGTGTGTCAATAATATGATTGTGTTTCCTTCAGTAATTGGCATTGTTTTTGTTCGTCTTCATTTTGAATGGAAATGTTTTTTATTGGTTTCGCAGTTTGATTCCTAATACAAATACTATATGTATATGTCGTTCATAAAACTAGATAGCTCTGCTCCTAAATGTGTAAAGTGTTTAGTACAGTATTGGACGGAAATAGCATTTATCCGGCGCACGGCTCTCGAAAGCTTGAAAGACTGCCCGAGGGTAAGGCCACCCTTCACCGCCATAGATCCGAAAGTTATACTCTACGAGAATAAGTTGAAATTACAATCGGGTACGGCAGTAACGATCAGAAGAAGCTTTTGCTCTGTGCGGGCTTTAAAAAGCTTTCCACCCAGGCTACTGATTGAACTATAGAATAAATCTATCGATCCATTTGGTTGCTCGAAAAGTCGCTTGCGATTTCAGAAGAGAGCGAAAATCTTTTTAATAAGATCTAGATTAAGAATAGTATATTTTTGTTAAGTCGTTAGGATAAAACGTCTGGCAGTACAGTTCTCTCTACAATTATTATCTGTTCAGGATCAAGCGTTAAGTACCCAAACAAAGTCAAAGTCATGCGTAGTAGTGAAACTAAAGACTTTCTTACCCGTACCCGTGGGTTATATTAGCAAATACGTATATTTGTGTAGATTGGTAAGGTATTTAGTATTAAAAACTTGCATAAATATGTACACATGCATGTACGTATATATTTAAAACAGTGTCGATCAGAGACAGCTTTTACTATTTGCGCGTCCATATAGAATCTATGGAAAGCTCATAACAGATTTAAATTAGGTCTTTTGAACGATACAAGCAATATACATAAGCTTATAGAAATATAGAATTGGCCATCGGGTTACTTTTAAGTCATTTTTTTAAAGTAGCAACAGCTAGAGAGAGCTTTTACTCTTCAAACGTCTAGATGTGTAGAAAGCTTAGGCACTGCCGATTACCGCTTGAAAACAGAGAGAGCTTTTATTTTGTGCCAGCCGCAAAGGTACATGTAAATCAGCGCCGACCATACTCTTTTGCGACTGTATAAAATATTTACCAAGACTGAAAAGCTTTTCCACGGGATGTGAACTAGTCGTGCTTGCATTAAAGATACTTTCAGGCATTTAAACCAGCGATGGGCAGCGAAAGCTTTTACTCTGCATGCATCACAAAATGCTTAGAAAGCCTAAACGAGATTTGTGAGTGGCAAGGCGGTGCACATCGCCGATTTAAACCAGCCACGACCAAGTCCGATCCCGCCGGAGAAACCACAGAGTGAAAGCTCTATCTTTCTCTCGCTCTCTCTGATGATCACTGATTTAAAGTTTGTTGAGAGAACTTTTAAAAAAGTAATGTTGAGTAAAGAAGGCCGGAATGCGGGCGGAACTCTTCAAAGCTCTCAGCTTTATACGGACGCGCACAGAGTAAAAGCTTTCTCTGAGCATCACTGGTCTACGTGAAAATTATCCATAAAGTTAAATCAGTCATGCTCAGAGAGAGATTTTACTCTGTGCGCATTCATATCAAATCTACCATCACTGAACTACTTAAATAGACAGCCGATTTTTCTCTAAAAAAATCGTTACAAGGAACTGGACGGAAGTATTACAGCATTTAAAAAAGAAAACACCGGATGGCCCATTCTACAAATATACATACTTATATGTACTAACATGACATGCTTCCTTAATCGCTGTTTGCTTTTGTCCTTCTCCTTCTCTCTCCTTCTTTCTCTCTGTCCTTATCTCTTCCATTCCCTCTTTGAGAATAGCATTTTTATGTCTGTGTGCACATTTCTGTGTTACTTCTCTCTAATTGCATGTTACTCGAAATAGAGCATACTGGAAAGTTGTATGAAGCATTGTAAATCGCAGACCTTCGTCAAACATACATACATAGGTCGGACAGATAATAGAGAAAGTATTATCTTATTCGTAAAGAGAACCGCAATAGCCTTCGGTATTAATGCGCACAATGAACTGGAGTTCCCTGTCGAATTCGTATAAATCCCACCAAAGGTGTGGAAAGTCCTGCTCGAAAAACAGATTTAACAATGTCTTCTATAGAAGGCACTTGTATAGCATTTTGCGCACGCTGCTCGCACAGTCCCAATGGCCGAGTGAGCAAAGCACAGGTGTGTGCCATCCAAAAGATGCAAGGTTTAAGTCCTCGGATGAAGGAATATTTTTTTTATTCATTTTTTTTTTCAGTTTTTTAATTTTGTTTTAAAAAGAAAAATATTACTTTTTTAATTTCGTTTAATATTTAAAAACTTATTTTTTTTTAATTTTTAGATTCTGTTTTTGATAAATTTTTTTTCTTTCTTTAATTTAATTTTATATTCATTTTGAATTTTGTTTTAAAAAGAAATATATTTTTTAAATTCAATTTTATTTTTAAGAACATGATTTTTTCATCTATTTTAATTTAATATTTTTTAATATAATTATCGTTAAATATTTAGTTTATATGATTTAAAAAAAAAAAATTAAGGAGCTTGTATAATTTTTTTCTTTTTTATCATTAATTTATCTTTTTTAATTCATTCTATTTTTTCCTTTTTTAATTTAATTTCCAGATACTATTGTTGTAAAAAGAAGCATAAGGTTTAGAATCATGTTATTTTCAAAACTTATGTTATTAATTTTTTCCCCTTTCTTTATTTAATTTTTTTTTCATTTTTATTGTTTTTAGTTTTAAAAAGATTTTTTTTATTTTACTTTAATTTTAAGGCACTTCTTTTAGTTTTCTCCTTTTTTTATTTAATTTTTTTAACTTCTACTACTTCTTGTTTTATAACTTTATTTATTCATTCTTTTATTTAATTTAAAATTCTTTTCATTTTCAGTTTTTATTGTTTTAAAAAGAAAATTATGTATATTTTTTAATTTCATTTAAATATTAGAAAAGTTATTACTAAATGGTAAACAGAAAAACTCTACAACCCCCTCGTTCCTACGGATGTCGGGAAATAGCGATACATGGATAATATCGATATTTTGCTTCGACACATAGAAAATTTTTTTTTGTGGAGGGGGTAGTGGTTTTGGGGGTTAAACTACGTGTAAGTCAGTGGCGGACCCACGGGGGTGTTTTAATATATAGGCGCCATATTATACACCATATTAACCATATGCGCCATATTAAAACACCCC
>NW_016164450.1:3305-15900 GCF_001687245.7 Rhagoletis zephyria | reverse complement strand
CTCATCAGTAGAGCTGTTTTAGGGTATTACAACTAAGTTCTTACTAAGTACTTGCAGTGAGAATAGATCGTCAAACTTGTCTCACTCGGAACATTTCTAAGCTAGCTGCTCTCACAGCGTTTCGAGTTAGGAAAGTTTTACTGCCATTAATTTTGGATAAATGTTTAACTACTTGTCCGCTTCCCTTTTCCCAAGATTGCCAAACATGTGTGTATACTTCTACACTGGTATGTATGTATTTTATAAATGTAGTTTTTTGAAGCTTGCCTATAATAATCGTACCCTATTCAAAAACAATAAATATAGTACATTGTAATAAATAACTGTACATAAATACTTATGCATAGAACTCAAACTTCGATGTTGTGTTGTAATATGAAAAAAAGTGTTGCAAAAACAAATATGTATGCATATCTCAAAGCTTAAAGATGAAGCTAAAAAGCGTGACTACTGCATTTTGAGCTTCATCCTTTTTTCAAGCATCTGAAAGCTATTAAGTATATTAACACAAATTTTCGCTTCACCACCAAACAGACGGTCATATTCACTCGCTAGGCGGCATTAATGATGACAACCTTATCGGCCTGCTGAGCCGCATTACCGAGCTGGAGGAGTCCGATCGTGAAACCATACATCTGCTGGTTTTCTTGCTTATGCAGTTTATGTCACGCACCGATCAGGCATTCCCCTCGGAAGATAAACCCATCTCCAAGACGCAAAATATTGTGCTCAAACATTTATTTTTGCTTCTGGGTCACAATCAGATCGACAAGACTTTCCACACAACACCGGAGAATCTACGGTAGGTCTTACCGTGTAAGAATTAGAACTAAACTTATTTATATGTGTTTTTCTTCTTTCGCCCACATTCTTTCAGCGCTTCGGCAGTTTTCAATGCTTTTCTTGCTAATCTACCACAAGTATTGGATCAAAATCACTTGATCGGCGGTCTTATACTTCCCTCGGTTATGCAGATCATATTGTATGCGCCTAATCCTAGTAACACGGCTGCCGATTGCTACCAAAATTTGGTGTTCAACTACTCGCTTTGGTATTTGGAACAATATCCACGTCGTAATTGGATGCTTACCATTCTTGTGGTGCTCTACAAGTATTCATATACCCAGCCTCCGCATAGCGCCTATGTCATTTCGGCTATGCGCATGGTTATGAACAGTTTGCGCAACCATTTCCATCAATGTCGTCGCATACCGACTACTACCATATTGGACATACAAGGCACATCGCGTTCGCGCGACGTTAGTCAACCCTCGCTGGGCACAGATCCCGATGATAAGGATCCCAGTCCACCGGCCAGTCCAATGTTTCCCTCAGAGGGCACAAGCGCAGCCTCTAAGAGCAAGGGACAGAATGTGGCTTTTACACCGAAACTGCAGCACGCATTCCGCAAGTATAATGACTCCAGCCTAGAGGCCGATGAAACGGAATCGGAACTGGTTGCGATACCTGAAAGTGATTTGTCAGATAGCACTTTGCATGGCAGCAGCGCGCCGGTAAGTAGAATTCGTTTTTTTTTTTCAAACAGCGCAAAGAAAAGTAGCAATTGTTTCATTCAGCAGGGTTCATTTGATGATACCGTGCACTTCGAAGAAACACCGCTTGGTAAGGCAGATATGCAGAGAGCACGCGGCCCGCGTGCAATCGAGTATGAAGAGGTAAGTAGACTGTACGGGAAAAATGTTGAAATTGATTCATTATTTGTACGACTAGAAAACCATGAAGCCACATCACAAGTCCATGATTACTACCAAAACCGGCGACACTTACACAACAAAAATTAGAACATCGGGTGCACAAGAAGCCGTTAGCACCACAGTCGTTACCACGCATGCGCGTCATAGTTTACAAGAGGGCGTACGCATGATCGTTACTCCGCTAGTGGGCCCCGATACCGCTGCCGAGACGGCTATTGTCAGTCCACCCGTTGATGTGCATCGCGCCATCACAGTGCGCAATAAGTCACTTGAGACTGCAGCCGCCTCGACATCGAAAATGTTTGCCGCGATTGCCACGAATCATTTGAAAGCTTTGGGCGCCCTGCAAGATATACAAACCATGTCTAGCGATAGTAACTCGAAGTCGCTAACATCCAGCAATGGTAATCGATCGACCAATAGCAGCACTGAGAGCTCAGACAAGCGAAACACAACAACAACAACAGACAGCCATGCACTTCACAACAAACACAATTGCAGCAACAACAGCAGCAGCATCAGGCTGCTACTTCCAAGAAGCCAATTGGTCGCCACAAGACCATCGTGGAATGCAGTGCTGGCACTTCTTCTTCATCTACAGGCACCGATGACTCGCGTCTCAGCGCAAATCACAAGAAACCCACGGGAAAATCGCTAAAACGCTCCGATAAAGCATACGCTTCCCCCGATTCGCCACTCTCCAAAATGAGTGTCATGCCTAATCCAGTCGATGAGATGGACGCCGCCAAGCTGCTGCATCGAAAAGTATAGCCGCACTCGAAATACCCACACCAGAACGTTTATTACCGATTGGCACACACGAGTCTGTTGGTGGCTTGGTTGATCGCTTGCGCGAGGGTCTCATATACCAGACATCAGTCACCTCAAACAGGACAGCCTCGATGTGTCTGAGAGCACCAAGGATGATGTGACGCCCAGCAGTCGTACCACATCACCACGTCGCCTCATTAAACAGGTGGCACTCGAATCGCCACCAAATGCAAGCGGCGCAGGACAACAAGATCTACACTCTTCGATATTAAGGAGCGTCACACAGGAAGTTAAACCCGCCATTAGCGTTGCGGCTGCTACAAGTGCGGGTGGAATGCATGCAGCGGGTAAACCAGAGCCACCAAAACGTCCACGTCAGAAATTGGCACCCTTCAATGTCGATGCAAGCGCTATACCAGACATACGCTCACGTTTTGCTGGTGCATGGCCGCCACCACCTTATCAGCCGCCAGAAGAGCTGGACGACGATGCGGAAGAAAGTAATGAGAACGGTAATGGACATAGTAGTGCAGCAGCGCAGACCGAATCGTGTGGTGAGTCGATAACTTTTTTTTAAGAATTTAGTTACTCTTTAACTTGCGCATATCTTCTTTTGTAGAGTACACGCCGAGTTGGTGATTATACAATTTGTGATCGTTGCACTGATTGTGGTGCCCTCATCGAGGAATATACTGATGAAGATATTGGCATATTAATTGTCATACTCGGCACATTCATACATCGTGAACCGGCAATGGCAGCACCATTTCTACCAGAGATATTAACGCTCACATCAAGGTAAAATTTAGCAGTATAGCTAACTTTAAACCATTTCGTCGGGGACAGGCTAAGTAAACAGAATGAAGGAATTGTCAAAGCTTGTTGAAGGCCCTAAATGCCCGTAGAGCGTTGGTTGGGCCGGAAGAATTTTAAGACCTGAGTTTTTTAGGTTCCCCTTCAGTGGTGTTGTCCACCGACCCGTGCCTCTTTGACCTCATTGCCCAATTCCAGCTTTTGGCAAGGACACCCTTGGCCCACTGAATGCGCTCGTTCTGCTCCTGAAAGGACTTTAAATGTGCCCGAAGAGTTTGGCCGATGAGGCCTCCGTGGAACCGCGATAGCAAACGGGTTTTCGACATTATTAATACTGTATCCGTTGGCGGCATTTTTACCCGTACAGCGATTCAGGGCACGGTAACGCATAACACCCTTGATTAGGGGGGGCAGGGTAGAATCGACAGCCTAGGGTCCAGATCCATAGTGCTCGGTGGAAACAGGGTCACACTGATGGGGGCGTGGCTAAGCCTACAGGATCACCTACATATGTGCTGTTTGACGCTTCATCCACACCCTCCATTTCGCTTGAGCCTAATTTTACAACTTGAGCAGTTTGGTTTCATTGTCAGTTTAAGTAGGATCAATCAATTTTACTTCCTAGCCTTTACCGGAATTATACTTTGCTTCATATGTAGTTGACCAGCATAAGGATATCTGAATGAACTACTTGTACATATAAAGCCAGGAAAGAATTGTACAAATTCATCGAAAATTGGAAGGAGTCAGACGGGCAGTCACAGTAGTTATATGGTTCATGCGACAGGTCGGTCGGTGTGTGGAGGACGTCCAACCTCCAGAATGCGTGTAATCAGTGCACAAGGCCCACTGCTCTAAATGTACCACTACCCTTTTCAGAGGACCTTTTGAGCGTCTTGAAAAAAAAATTGTAATTTTAAATTCGTTCACCTTCAAATTATTTATGAACATAATGTTGCTAATCATACATTTCAAAGCTACTGAAGTGGGCACGACAATGCTAAGGCTTTGAGACCAATAAGCCTATGTCTTTCGTCTTCAAAACGTTTGGGAGACTTTTAGATCTGCACCGACAGGAGATATGCACGAAGTAGAGTTTGCTCTTTTACAAACGGTTTACCATGGCTACCCTTAAAGATATTAAGAGTGCACAATAGTGTATGTAAATATAGAATGTATACTTGAGGCGCTTACAAAAAAAGGGCCAGAGTGCGGCACCCAGTTGCGGATCGTATCTTTGTTAAAGAGCAGAGTAACGCTGAATTTGGTTCTCAAAGCAAAATATTATGGCTTCTGTACCTGAATAAATATGCCGACGATGCAGCCATAATTGTATCCAGATGATTTCCTTAGGTTATGAGCGTCATTCCATAAATTGTTCTCTCAATGTGAATGAGCAGAAATCTGACTCTTCCAAAAATTAAAACACTGTTTATTTTACTAAACCTAAATGCGAGAGTATATAAGTTGATCCTTCACAAGGCGAACGTTGACTGGAGCTTTGAGGAGCGAGGAATGCGTCAGTGGTCCGCTTTTCAGCTAAAACAATGCTAGGTAACAGTTGGTAATTGAAGCCAAGGATTTTACACTTTACATTGTTATATCCCGACCCATACTATCGCTACATAAAAACGCCGAATGAAATTTCCAAAACACCGTGACTAAGTTCGTGGAATGCCACGCGCTTGGAGGGCAGACAAATCAAAAATGAAACGCGAAAGCAGATGCAGATATTTGTACTGAGCCATTCAATGTGAGGTTGTCCTATCGGACCTAGAAAGCGTCTACCGGGCAGACAAGCTTAGGTCAGAAATTGTGGAGGGCTTTGTCCTACAGGATGGTATAGTACTAGGTCCTGTTGTTGTTATAGCGACACTACTAAGCCCTGCATAATTCGGCTAGTCAATCAAACGTTGCTATCAAGCTCGCCTAATAGTACGACTAGGAAAAGTGTACCGGGTCAGACCAAAGGGATAGGGGTGTTAGCTGGGTAGGTTTAAGGGATCAAGTGAAGAGGTGACTGGTACTCGTGTGGGTGGTTTTTGAACTCCGATGACGGCATTAAGGGCGTGATAATTTGTAATGGTGGTAATTGTCTCTTGCTGGCGTCCCCAAAATTGGAGCGCCAAGCGTTGAGTTTTCCAATGCCAACGAGTGCCAGCGCGAGCTATACCCAAATCAACGCAGTGTAAGTTTTGACGTTTTCTCATTTCCTATCGTTTTAATTTTCGTTTCCTCTTTTACTTTTTGTCCTTTCTCTTTCTCTCCGATGCAACGAACTTCAATTCGTAACGCCCTGTCAAAAATGAAAATTCCATTGGCTCGGCGCCAGCGCCGCGTTATTGTAGGATGCTGCATACGTTTTGCATGGGCATGATGACTTTTGACAGTTCTTTGGCGCTTTACGAGCCAATTTAGGGATGCCAGTTGGTAAATGTCGCTTATGGCATGTCTGAGCCACTTCGAGTCCCGCCCAGTGGTTGTGCAATGTAAGCCTGAAGTTCGTCCGAGAGTGTAGGATGTGTGTCTGTTTCCAGCAAGTGTCTGTTCAAATACTTTCTATGATGTCCACAAAGAAAACTAGAGCAGTTTATCAATTCCATTGCCGCTCGCATTTACCGAACAATTGTTAGTGTAGAAGACAAGGAAGGCTCCTTTTGGTAGTTGTAGAAGTTGTGAGAGATGGAAATTAAGCATAAGTGCGAAAAGGACACTAAGATTTAAGATAAGATTTGATCTGGGAATATTACTGACGCTTCTTAGATGTATTTCAGTACCGTAATATGGCTATGGATACTGTAATCGAAACACTTCTATAGATCTAATGCTAATAGGTTAGTTTTGTAGAAGGGGTGATTACGATTACGATGTGCGCTTTAGGGAAGTCATGTTGATTCTACTCTGGATTTAGTTGATGCGTGGAGTACCGGTCAGTAAAGTTGAATATGTGACGTTAATATTCCTCTTTGTCCGTCTATCACAGTTTTCAGTAGTGTGAGCACTCACCCAGGCTTTTACATTGTAGAAATGATGAAAGAAGTCATGGAAGTTTTTGGGACTTTACTGAGGGAGTCTAGCATTAGAAAACTATTGGTNCTTAGTTGATGCGTGGAGTACCGGTCAGTAAAGTTGAATATGTGACGTTAATATTCCTCTTTGTCCGTCTAACACAGTTTTCAGTAGTGTGAGCACTCACCCAGGCTTTTACATTGTAGAAATGATGAAAGAAGTCATTGAAGTTTTTGGGACTTTACTGAGGGAGTCTAGCATTAGAAAACTATTGGTACCCAGCTTGTTGAGCATTTAAATTGACTTTCACCAGTTATCCATTTCCATCCTTGTTGAGTAGTTACATTTGAGCCGTTTATTTTGAAAGGACATAAGTAAGTCACTTCATACTTCTCGTACTTAAATGACCGGTTACTTGTAACCAAATGCATGTGTAAATCTTTCTATCATCATAACTAATGACCTTTTACCTTTGGTTGATGAAGATGAACAAATAACGGACGCGTCCAGATACAAGTAACCAGTCATTTAAGTACAAGAGGTTTGCAGNTTCTCGTACTTAAATGACCGGTTACTTGTAACCAAATGCATGTGTAAATCTTCCTATCATCATAACTAATGACCTTTTACCTTTGGTTGATGAAGATGAACAAATAACCGACGCGTCCAGATACAAGTAACCAGTCATTTAAGTACAAGAGGTTTGCAGTGACTTATTCCACTTTCAAAATAAACGGCTCATTTTATTATTTTCTTCCACAGAATCTGCTTAACATCCACACACTCCTGGCAGGGCGAGAATGGACCAGCACTGGTTTGCAGCGCACAAGCTGTGTCCCTACAATTCATACGTTGCGTGCTACATCAATTGGCGCCCAACGGCATCTTCCTGCAAATCTTCCAAACGCAAGTAAAAAGTAAGTAAAATTTTAAATAACATTTACTTTCACCAACCCCCACACTCTTCTCAACCCCCCAGTGAAAGTGCGTCACAACTCATTCCGCAGCATTGCTCGCGCACTGCAGGACTTCCAGGAGCTCAACGCCACACATCCTATTTATATGGTATGCGAATCGTTGCAATCCAAAAAATCGCTACCGATCGAGCAGCTGCCAGTAATCTTCCGCAACATGGCCGAGTATTTGCACTGTGTGCCGACAGAGCTGACCACTGGACCGGGCGTATGGCAGCAGGCCATGCAAGCGATGGAATCGCTGCTGCGGCAAGTCATTGTATTGCTACCAAATCTGGGCAATCCAGAACATTTGCTCGACATAATGGTGGCCACACTGAAGCTGAACATTGTGCCAAAGACACTGCTGGATCCCTACTCAAAAATAATTGGCTTTTGCGTGCAGAATACAAATTTGGAATACAATACCATATACGAGCTCTGTACGTTGAATATGCGTTCGTTTTCGAAGGATCGCGACAAAATGCTACTTTGTCGACAATTGATTTTCGAATTTGTGCAAGCCTTGAAATTCAAAACTAACATTCCCGATAATAATTTGCTGATGATCATTGGGTTCGTGTTGCACGATGCTGGTGGTACGCTGCCGCCTGGCACACTAGCTGGATTGCCGGAGACCGCACCACCGTTGAACACTAATGCGGCAGATTGCATGCGACAGTATGTAAATGATGTAATTGATTTTCTGGCGGACTTTCATACGCTGAGCAAAATCAAAGTGAGTTCAAAAAACGACGTACATACATATCTATGTAAGTTATCATAAAATACTATTTCAAAAATGCCACTCCCACTAGAACTTCAAAAATGGACACGTCCAAAACGGCCTAGGCGAAGATACGCTGGGTGGCGTATTGAAGGGCGCAGTTGCACAATATCTGGCACTGGAGATGTCGCGCGGCAATACACGCGACAACAAAAGCAGCTCGCGTTATCTGCCTTGGCTCAATAATGCGCCCTCATCGCTGCAGCAGGGGTAAGTCAAAGTTGGCATATATTTGTATAAATCTACATATGTAGCTCACAACACTATCCCTCTACTCTGCAGTCCTAAAGAGTTCACCGAATGCGTTGGCCATATGCGCCTACTCTCGTGGCTGTTGCTTGGCTCGCTCACACACCTAGCGCTGACTCAACGCCGCCACGAACATCATACCACACCCATGCCGCCACAGCAGGTGCCACCGACTGTGCCACCAGCCGCAGTACACTATCAGCATCATCATCAACAGCCCAGCGCCGCAGCGCCCATTGCCATGCCAGTCTCACAGGAGTCCTCTTGCCACATTGCCGATCATATTCAAGTTATTTTCGCTGGCTTTGCTGAGCAATCGAAGACTTCGGTGCTCCATATGTCATCACTTTTTCACGCCTTCACGCTGTGTCAATTGTGGACCGTGTATTTGGAGCATATCGCGCGTACCGCCAGCAATGCGGAGGGCAATACGATGGGTGTACTATTTGAATTTTGGGCTAAGGTTACGCCGTGTATATTACAGCTGGTTTCGCATGCGCGCCCATCGAATCAGAGTACTGGGGCTGGTGTTGGAGGTGGCGGTATTGCTGATTTTACACAAAACCCAAATGCGAAGGTGAATAGACAATATGCATACATGCAAACATTAATATGAACATTAGAATGCCTCACCATGGAAAAAAAATTGCTTCTCCTCTAACGAATCATAAAAATTTATATATTTTCTGACATGGAGTGCGTTGAAAGGATCTCCAACTATCGCGTTTTACAGCAAACAATTTAGAGTTACGACTACCGGTGTTTACACCAAATATCCTCTGGTTGGCAATCGAACACCCATTTGGAAGTAAACAAATGTGAAAAGGCACCCTCGGTTGAGACTGCCTTCTTTTGATGAGGACCACGGCGAAGGTACCAAGGACTACGCTGCGAGGGCATGCACCTGAAATTTTCGGACCATTAATGGGGATGGTGCCTCTGCCCGGCTAGTTGGTGTCCTCGAGAAGACTAAGGCTGATACCATTGCCATTCGAAAAATCCAATGGACATTGTGACGTCTACTGCAGCTGCCATGTATGTAATAAAGTAGTACAAAGTCGGCGTCGGTTTTGTGATAGGAGAGCAACTCCGTTGCCGAGTGCTGTTGTTGTTGTTGTAGCGGCACTATCTAGCCCCGCCTGGGTCGGTTTGTCTATCAATCGTGGTTGTCAAGCTCAGCTAACGGAGGGATGTTAACTGAATTTAATTGAGCTGGCATGTGAAGAGATGTTTGGTTTCGTGGATGGAGTCTCCACATGTCGGACACCCATTGAGGATATCGGGATCGAGTCTGGATAGGTAGCTGTTAAGGCGGCCACAATATCCTGACCGTAATTGGGTCTGAGTAGCTCAGGTCGTTCGTGGCAATCGAAGCTCAGAGTCTGTAATAGGTGATGATTGAGCTCCGAGAGTGGTTATAGGTGTTCTTTCACCCCGGTGATTGAGTTTCTCACCACAATACTACAAGCCCCGACGGAAGAGAAAGACGAGGCGACCAAAGAGCTATTCTATATGCCAGGGTGGGCAAGGAATCTATCATTGTTCCCACCGTCAGCAAATTCAGCAACAGTAGGTTTCAGCATAATACGATGACCCTGAACTGGGGCAAATTTCTTCAGCGTGAGTGATAAAATAAACTAAATTTTATGATTCGCTTTGGGAAGGAGAACCGATTTTTTTTATGCGCAGCGTAGGCCAGTTAAGTAGAGTTGGGCAAAATTTATTTAAATGACAAATAACTTAAATTATATTAAGCGAATAAACTATTTTTCTCGTTATTCGTGAATAATAAATCTGCCTTATCATGAGTTTAATTTTCCCCGAACCGGTTCACTTTTCTCTTTTGGTTTCCATGTATTTACTATGGGCGGAATCAAAATTTTCGGGTGAATGGAAACCAAAAGTGAATAGTGAACCGGTTCGGGGAAAATAAAACTCATATTAAAGCTGAATAACTTTGATTATTATAAAAATTATTCGAATGATGGATAAATTATTTTATTCGTTATTCGAATAATTATTATATTCATTAATTATTCGAATAACGAATAAAATAATAATACAACAAGTAATCTATGTATATAGATATATACATATACTTATGTATAAAATGATAGACATTTTCGTTGTTCGGAATTAACTCGAACCCCTGAATAGATTTAAGTAAAATTCTCTGAGTTATTCCCTGCGCTTAAAGTCCTATTAAAGGCTACTAGAAAACTCGTTGGTGGCGATGAAGCCGAGTTATTTATAAAAACCGTATTTATGAACCGATTTCGTCTAAATTCAAAATGTGTTCTACCTGCATGATGAAAAATACTTATGCGGAAAATGGACCCGCTGGGTGGCGCTGCAGTTGAGTTAATTAGAAAATCCGTATTTATTGTACAATCAGGTTGCAATTCATAATGGTCCTGCAGTCGAAATATTTATAAACCCCCATACGTCTGGCCTACTTTGTTCCTAGTTTTTATATTACACGAATTAACGATGTCTCACGTCGTCATACACCCGAAATGCGACCTTGCANTCTACTAGAAAAATCGTTGGTGGCGATGAAGCCGAGTTATTTATAAAAGCCGTATTTATGAACCGATTTCGTCTAAATTCAAAATGTGTTCTACCTGCATGATGAAAAATACTTATGCGGAAAATGGACCCGCTAGGTGGCGCTGCAGTTTAGTTAATTAGAAAATGCGTATTTATTGTACAATCAGGTTGCAATTCATAATGGTCCTGCAGTCGAAATATTTATAAACCCCCATATGTCTGGACTACTTTGTTCCTAGTTGTTATATTATACGAATTAACGATGTCTCACGTCGTCATACACCCGAAATGCGACCTTGCAGCTACCTCCGCTTGATGAAATTGCTCGGACGGCCATTGCTGCAGCAGTAAGATTCAAGGAAACCAGCTCTTGGATATTTTAAAAGTGCCGAATTAGCTAGGAAAGTTTCGACCACATCCTTCCAAGAAAGATCACGGTTGGTTTATCAATGGCCAAATTTGAACGCGCGGGAAAACTTTTCGTCCTGTGAAACATCGAGGATTTTTGGCTCTCCTATAATAGAAAACTATGCTCAAGGTGTATTCAATAGGTGACAGCAGTACCCTTTTATTTTTCTTCGCCTCTTCGCCGGCTTCATATGTCAAATGGCTGCTGTTGATTGGTTGGAGCACTTGATTGTTCATTGTTTTCTGTTCTCTTTCACATCCTCGCCGCAAAAGCAAAAACCAAATACATTACATTTTGTTATTGTCGTACCGGTACCACCTTATTGAATACGCCTTGACTGCGCTCTTCAGCTTCCTTATATGGACTTTTGTTGGCTTACATGACATAAGACTAGTGGTTGACGCCTCGGACCAATGTTGTAGTTGCAAAATCAAAGAAGAAGGTTACGCGCGCTTAGAAAAGATCTCACAGGTGAAAATAAGAGCATCGGTTTACCTTACCCATATTTGTTTTTCAGCGCTATTCTTGCATTGACCAAAACCAAAGATCTTGATAAAATAGTAAATCGAATTCAACTAACTCACAATCCTTGACGATAGAAATAAAAGTAAAACATTGCTCAGTGTGTTATAAATCAATTTTTAAAAATTATTTTAAATAACGAATAAAATCACGAATAATTTATTCATAAGCAATTTATTCACGAATTCATTCGTGAATATATTATTTGCGAATAATTATATTATGGATAAAATTTTATTGGAATAATTATCTAAATAACAATTTATTCGAATAATGTTTATTCTGATATGCAGGGTCTTATTAGCGCAACAGAGGCAAAATCAACAANTCATTCGTGAATATATTATTTGCGAATAATTATATTATGGATAAAATTTTATTGGAATAATTATCTAAATAACAATTTATTCGAATAATGTTTATTCTGATATGCAGGGTCTTATTAGCGCAACAGAGGCAAAATCAACAATTTTTTTATACCCGAGCGCACTTGTGCACAAGGGTATATTAATTTTGTTCACATAACAGTTGTTTGTAACAGCCAAAACGAATCGAGATAGATATAGACCAATGTATACATAAATGATCAGGATGAACAAATAAATCGATTAAGCCATGTCTGTCTGTCCGTCCGTTTGTCCGTCTGTCCGTCCGTCCGTCCGTGTACACTATAACTCGAGCAAAAATTTAGATATCTCAATGAAATTTGGTATGTAGGTTTCCCGTATACCAAGGTAGGTTGGTATTGAAAATTTAAAAAAAATCCGTTGATAACCACGCCCACATCCCATATAACGGTAATTTAGAGAAATACAAA
>NW_016164450.1:0-3205 GCF_001687245.7 Rhagoletis zephyria | reverse complement strand
AAAATTCTAATTATTCAACCCTAAGGGCCGTTTACATACGACTTTCCTCGGTTTGCTTGACAGTTCGAACTTTGACAACAAAGCATGAAGTAGAAGGCTTCTGCGTTCTCCCTTTCGTCTATATTTTATCTGTGTAAAATTCTTATTTAGATTATTTTTGTCTATAAAAGCAAATGCAAGCCCCCGAGAAAAGATACATGTGAACAGGTGATTGCCGCATCCCCGCATTCTATTTAGCAAGACTCATATAAAATCATGTGTTGAACTTATCTGTCAAAGCGGAACTCTGAAGCAAAGTGAAGCAAAAGTCATATGTAAACAGCCCTTTATTGCCAATTCCATGTGAATAAATCATTCCCATAGCGTAACAGGCAAAACAAAAACAAATTAGGAGCAATTGTTTTTGTTTTTCTTTATAATTTTTTGGAATATTTGTTCAATTGGAACTCGCGATAAGGCCGATTAAATATGTATTGTAATTTATGTTTTAGTATATTTTTTAATTAATTTTATAATATGATTTAATTTTTTATTTACTACAGCGATAAGGCCGAACAAATATGTATTTTAATTTATGTTTTAGTATATTTTTTAATTAATTTTATCATATGATTTAATTTTTTATTTAATATACAGAGTCCAAATGCAAAGGTGACTCGACACTTCTTAATTACATATTTTGATTTATGTTATCTGTAATTTATGTATGTATATCTACTTTTTATGTTTTGGATTTAATCATTATTTTTTATGTTTAATATAATTTATTGTAAATTTATCAAATTTGTTTAATTTATTCGTTACGAGTTTATTCTACATGCATAACACTGTGCGTATCCGAAACCAGCCCGGGCTTTGTTTAGATTTTCTGAAAGTATACCCATCCAGTAGTAAAACTCTCGATGGATTTGCAAAAGTTAGCTCGTATTTTTATTTTATGGCCGGCATACTAAAATTTTCATCTCTCGGCCTAAGTAGTTTTCATAAAAGTCGAAAAAATGGTGGAATAACGCCAAACTCAATTTTAAATTTTTTTTTTTAAAAACTAAGTTCTTCTTATTGATTTTTTATTTGCAATTTTTAGAGACTTTTATGTTGGTGGCATGAAGCTTTTGCCTCGTTGAAATCTTAAATCCTTATCTCATACATACACTTTGCTTTCAGCTTTCCGAAATGGTGAATCTTCACTTTCTTAGCCTACTCGAGGCGCTCAAAGAAACAAACTCTACCATATTAGGCAAACTTTTGCCACTTTGGAGTCCAGTCTTGTCCTCGCAAACCCAGGTACTAAAGCCGTTCAACCTTAAATGTCAATATTTGCTTTCACGCTTCTGCCTTTCTCCTTTAGCTATCCGACACTCTACACGTACGCCTACAAAACGTACGCGATTATGCACCAAACTACGAGGAACAACAGACTCATCCCTCGGATGCATTACTAAAATGGCTGCAGCGACTACAATTCAAAATGGGTCAGATCGAACTACAAGCATCCACAGCCACACAATTTTATTCAATTTAAGATATAATATGCATGTACGAATAATTTATGATTTATTAGAAATTTTACAAATTTGTGTACTTTACCGTGGGACGAAAGCACAGCTTTCAACAAAATAAGTATTTACGTGTATAAACACCACCTTTTAAGCTTGAATGTTATACAAATGTCTCAAGAACTCTACATATGTAGGTGTGTGGTTAATTGTTCAACCATGTCGTTAATAGTAAGAAGTTCGACTAATAAATTAACATCCAAATAATCAGAATAAATCTATTATTTTAAATTTGAGGTAATCAATCGAAGACGGTATAGCTAACGCCACCCGCAGCCTTTTCCTCGCCTAGCGGGTCATGCACCTCTTCATCTTCATTAAACTTCTGCTCGCCCTCGATATCTAATGCCGGTGAGCGATATGTATTGAAAGACACTTTTGCTTTCAGCTCTTCTTCTATTGGCAGTTTCAGACTACGTTGCTCCAATCGTGCGAAACGTGCAGCCAACCTGTCCTCTGCTTGTTTTTCTTGCAATTCCTAAATATATTGGCAAATATTTTCATACATTCTACGCAGCTAATAGTATACACACAGGAAAACGTAAATTCGCACTCACTTTCATCCTGGCTAAATAACTCGCTTGCAAGTCAACCGAATCAAGCAATGTCAACATTTTTGTAGCGCCATGCTGTATAAGTGGCGGTGTTGCAGCAGTAACTTCCCAATGTTTGCCCTTATTGCGCGTGCGTTCCTTAGCGGGGTCGTGCACATTAGACACTGTTGTTTTGTAAGGTTTGAATTTTTCACGTTGTGGTGCTACGTCTAACTCGGTTTTAGTAACCAAGTAACGCACGTGCTGTTCGACCTCTTGTATGGCAGGTGTACTACAGCGACTGTCGCCACTTACTGAGCTTGCTTTTGATGATGGAGATTTTTCTATTACATGCAGTATTTTAGGCTTTATAGAATTGAGTTTTTCGCTAATATCAATTTCAAAAACTTCTACGTCTACCACGTTGTTTGACTCCTCAGTGCTTTCCTTTTCTCTTATATCCATCGCAGCGACTAAATCAGTACCAGTCATCGTTGGAAATGATTTTTCAGACCCTGCCTTAAAATATTTGATCTCAGCTAAGTCAGCTTCCGTTATTAGCTTCGGTTCGGGTGGTAACAATTTGGTGCGCCGCGCATGCATTGTACGCTGTGCTATCACCCGCAAGGGATCTAGTTCGGCTTCATCATCACTATCTAGCACATCTACTGTTGGGTCCATGCCATTATCTACATTGAGGCGACCGTTCCACTCTAGGCGATTAAGCACATCTTGACCTCTAGAAGCTATATTCAATTCAGAGAACATATTAGCCGCTTCATCGATATTACTACGTCGATCTAGTTCTGCATTCACCCTATCGTGGAAATCTTTTATACGTTTCCCTTTATCCGGAAGCAGATTTAAGTTGACTCTAAAAAATTCAAGTCAATAGCATTACATACAAATATAGAGTTGTAGTAAACTTACTTATTGGCCAGTAGCTTGCTTTGGCGTTCCTTTAGGTCCAACAATTCCAAACGAGAAAGTTTTGTTAAATCTTTCACTGCATTATCTTGTTTTATAGTTGGCGCTTTTGCTGGTATTCTGTTCAAGGTTGGACGGGGAAGTGTAGCCATTGAGGAATGCAGTTATTTTTCACTCCAAAATAAAAAC
>NW_016164449.1:24429-31500 GCF_001687245.7 Rhagoletis zephyria | reverse complement strand
AAGTGACAGATATTCTCGCCAGAAATGGGGCTGCACAGGGATTCATAGGCCCAGGACCCTTTTTGGTCATGGAGCTCGGTTAAGCGAAACTTCTATATCTGGATGAAGACCGAAGCGCAATATTATTGAACAAATACGGAAGGTAATAGACAGGCTAAGATTAAAAACATAGTGGGGCGTCAAACAAAGAGCATCGAGCAAAGCGTCGATTTCTAACGAATTGATACAGGTGTTCTTTCTGGCAACTTCAGGGAAATGAAACACTTGTCAAACACAGGAGTTGTTAACTCTGATCAGTGTAGGTTGTGCAACGAAGAAAAGGAAACAGCATAGCCCTCACTAGGGTCAGACTTCGCTTTCTAGGATCACCAAAACACACGACCTAAATTGAATTCAACCAAAGGGCCTCGCGAGGTATCTTAGTAATACGTGAACACGTAAGACCTGTAGCCAAATAGTGGTTTGTTGCAATAGATCGTTTCGGTCGCCTTAACTAGGACACTTGCTCCCTCCTCAAAATCTAATCTAAGTACGCTTCTAGGTTGGCAATATCTCACAGAAAGTAAAAGAATAAATATTAAGAGAAACGTACGGAATTGCTTCCGCATCGAGGTAACTTTCGATAATATTGCCTTTGGCTCCATTTATCTCGAGGTCTTGTGTGCAAGTAGGCATAATGCTTCTACTGTTGGTTGAATTTCCACTATGCTCCGTTAACGCGATATTTCATAAGGCAATACTTTCGCGAACATTGGCATTTTGGTCCCTATTCTTATATCATCCACAAAAAGTATATAATTTCTGAGAGGGCAAACTCAAAAGGCAGTAAGTACTTGGAGCCAAAAGAGAGATCAGACTCCGTAGGTGAACTTTCGTCTTTGCCATAATAAAACATGTACCAGCTTTTAAACGCAATTTGGGCTTGTATATAAATATATTTATATTAGACTGCATCACTCCCCATAAAAAAAAAAAATCGGTACTGTGTTTCCATTATAATTATAAAATATTTCGGAAAAATATTAAGATTTACGTGAACTGGACCGATTTGAAAATACCTCCATCTTAAAGATGTTTTTTTAAATTGCATAAAAATATTTTTACAAAATTTTTTAAAATTTTGAATGGAATCGTAATAATCAGATTTTTGCTGCTGTTTTTTTTATATATTTTTTAAAGATTTGTATAAGAAAAACTTGAATAACTGAACCTAAACTCTTCCGATTTAGACTTGTGAGGTGTCATTGGAAAAGTATTTTCTTACCGTTTTTATTTCTTTGCTAATAAACTCTATCAAAGGATGAATAAAGATGTGTTGGTATTTGAAACAAAAAAAAATAAAAAAATTTGGATACGAATGACTTTTCGACAGAAATAAAAACAGTGGGAAAATATCTGATCCCATAAGTCTAAATCGGAATAGTTTTGGCTCAGTTATTTAAGATTTTCGAAAATCAATCTTTGAAAAAAGTAAAAAAGAGCATCAAAAATCTCATTATTGCGATTCCGTTGAGAAGATTTGTAAATAATTTTATGCAGATTTTTTAAGCTTAGTCTGTTTTTTCAAAAAGTTCTTTAAAAAACTATTTTTATTCATAAAAAACTCCATTTTGGAGGTATTTTCAAATCGGTCCAGAACATGTTTAAATATTTTGGAAAATGGGCGTTGCCACGCCCACTTATGATTATATGCATATATCTATGTACCCGCTCCACCGTTTTCTCCCAAACTAGGCATTGTTGGTGGCCTTGGTACAACATATCAAATGGCTGAAAATTATAAAAATCGGACAATAACCACGCCCACATCCCATTAACGGTAATTTCGAGAATACGAAATCTTCGATAAATGAGTAAATACTAAAGCTAATTTATTCAAAATTGATGTTTGCAATAACGTTTTAACAAAAAACACGTTTGTGATAAAATTTTGGTTTGACCTGGTATGTATATATTGGTAACCGTTCGATCAAGTTGTACCAAACTTGCATACCAAACTTGCATAAAAGCAAAACGTTTAAATTTATTTAAATCGGACTAAAATTGCTCCCACTTTTCATATAACGGTAAATTTTAGAAATACTTGAAACTTCGACGCTAATTTATCCAAAATTTATACTAAAAACACTCCCTTGAAATAAGTAACATTATTATAGAATTTTGGAAAGTGGGGGTGATACCGTCCACATCGAACCATATAAGTTTATCTCATTAAGTATAACTGAACACACTATAATAGGGGTAAAACCATTATTCCATGTAACGGTAGTTTTCAGAAAAGTGAAAAAACTATATTTAATACTTGCGCCGGGTATTTAATGTTCGGCTCCACCCGAACCCAGCCTTTTTTAATTGTTTATATCCAATTTATAATGTATACAATTTATAAGTAATAAAAACATTGACTTAAGTTAGTTATAGCCTTTTTAAGGATATTCCTAAACCTTCGCAATTCGCATTCGCATTTGTACATTCGCGTTCTGGAAATTCGAATTTGCATTCGCGAATGTGAAATAATGGCATTCGCAATATCTCGAATATATGTACATACATATTTACATACTCGCATGTATATATAGGGTATTTCCCGAGAAGAGTTAACCAAAAGGGAAAAAAGTAAAAATCCACCAAGATCCGGATTCGGATATCCGATCTACATAATTTTGATCTCCTGAAATTCAAGTTATAAAATAATCTTATATTAAAAATAAAACTGTTCTGTCCGCAAAAAATTATTAAAAAATAAGATGAAAGTCCTACTACTATGCATGCCTACATATCGTCCGCTTCACGTATTGTCCCGTTGTTTAAATATTTTGTGACCCACGGTTCAAAACTAGTTTTTTTCTGACATCAATAAAGCTGAAAACTGGATAAAGCTGAAGAGGGAGCTCACCAAGGCTCGAATCGTCACATACGATATCGTATTACTCGTCACGTAAAAACACATTTTTCGGAATATGACATACGTGAACGTACTCTTTATCCCATTCATCTTGTACGACTGACGGTATCACGTTCCTCAGTGAACTCAGAAACTGTGCTTAGTGCATCGGGTTGCATTTATGTTGAAAATAGAAATAGATTGTTGCCCGATAATTCGGAAATGCTTCTTTTTATAATGAAAAATATTATTAATTAGGTACTACTAAATTTGCGATTGCACGTTCTGAACGCGTTGTTTTGTACTTCTGATCAACTGAACAGTTGCGTGTTAGATGATCGTAAAATTTTTCTGATCATTTGAGACAACGTGTTGTGTGTTTTGAATTTGACAGCTAATGTATCAAGCCGTTCAGAAGACGCATTACGATCATTGATTTTTTTAGCAACGGTTGCGCTCAACTTCTGCACCTTCTGAACCTACCCAATACAAAAAAAAAATCTGAACTAGATTTTTAAATTGCATCTACATCTTTTTACGTCTTCTTTATAAAATTCGAATTTTTAAAGAAACAGCAGATATTTTTGAATTAATTAATTTTCAATTTGCTTTAAATCATTTTATTATAAGCCAAATAATTTTGATCGCATAATTCTCAAAATTTACGCAACGGCCAGCAATAAGACTTACCTTGGCATAAATAACGAGACGAGAATATACTATTGAGATGGCGGAAAATTTTGATTTACCGCTAGTTTTTCAGCAAAGTTTTTACTTCGACGTTCTAAATATTTTACAAATTCGAGCAAACGAATGCGGAACGTGCGATAGGGGTTCATATCTACTCATCCAAGCTGTATGAAGAGCATTATTGAATGATCTTCTGTCCATTTTCTGGATTCTTGAAATATCTTTGGAAAATATTGCATGGATTTTGAATTTATATCGTTTCAAATGTCTTTTTTCGTATGACGGGTGTCTGAGCATATTTTTCAACACTATTTCGCTTTTGTTTGTAAATTAGTCTATAGATTTGAAGAAAAATTTTCATTGAAAAAGTTAGCGATGTAAATAATGATTTCATAATATAAATATTATATTATATCGTCACCTCAAATGCAAAACAAGCTGTAACTAACTTTTTTTTTGAATTTAGGATTTTTTTATTAGTTACGGTCTTTTATTTCAGGTGGCGATATATGTATGTATGTATCCGCCTTTTGACAACCAGTGGATACCTTTAGAAAGTTAATATTATCGTAGAGTAACGTGTTCATTGTTCTACAACACCTATACATATTGTAGGCATCTATCGATAGCCCACTCATTCAAACGTAGTTGAACATCATAGTCTATTGTGAACTAATTACAGTATTATGACTAATTGAAATTCAAAATATAAACATTCTTTAAGGATATATAAATCTATTTGAACAAAAAAATACTTATATAAAAAACTTATTAATTTATCCATCTAAATGAAATATATTTAAGTACATACATACACTTCCATCCACTTGAATAGTTAAGACAAAATCTGAATTTATTTTTTACATAGAAAAATAAAATTGAGGGCCCGAATCGAACGTAATTCGTATCAGATTTTTATTTGATTTAGTTTATACTATATACCTTTTGTCAAACAACTTTGTTTGTGATATTGCTATTGCTAGTGCGAAATAAAAATAACTATTTAATATATGTACATAATATATATTTAGCATAAAAAAAAATAAAATAATCACTTCAACTGTGAAGGCCCCGGCGAGATTCGAACTCACGATCTCCTGTTTACTAGACAGGCGCTTTAACCAACTAAGCCACGGCGCCAGTTGCTCGACAGTTCTGCTAAGTGTGAGTATATAAATACAAACATCTGTATGCATAAGCATTATTCACCACGAGAACAGAACTCAACAGCGGCACAACAAACACACCACTCATTCCCAGCACGAGAATCTAAAAATAAATCAACATACACACAGATGCCGCCACAAACAAGAAATTGGCATGCCAGCCAGTGTTGCTGCCGCTGCAAGAACTTTCTAACCAAGATTGGACGAAAAAGTTGCCAAATGTAAGCTAAAATAACCAGTTTTTTTTAAAATTAAATCAGGTCATCACAAATTCGTTTTATATAGCACGTATAGAAAAATTTTACAGGCCAAAGAAAATCAATTTTTATTTGCATTTTTGAAAAGTAAATCCTTTTAAGGCTGAAAATAAATGAAATACATTCATATATATATACATATATGTATATAATATATACATATTTTAGAAAATTAGTCTTCCCGTATTAGGTGCATATGTATGATATGTTAATATCTTCGTAAACATTACCAGACTCTAAATTGCGTTTTTAAATAAGAACACAGGTACACAGTTTCCAACTTCTTTGTAAGAATCAATGAAATACCTAATCAGCGTGAACAACCACATTGTACATATATATTTTATGATTAAATTGGACTGTGTTGAACTATTAATATATCTCGCTCACCGCGTACCTCGATACGCCAAACGCAGTACCACGTATGTATACGATGGTAAATAAGTTTTACAAAAGCGCAAAAACCGATTTTTTCAAAACTGTAAAATTTTATTTCCCTTGAACCCACTTGCTATAAGATTATTATAATTAATCATAACTTAAATTAATAAAGTAAGCAGTAATGGAAAAATAATAACCAAATCGCTTTTTTATTTTACTGGATTCCGCATATACGAGGTATTTATATATGTACTATCTAAGTATGTATTTCATTTTAAGTAGTCTTATAGCCGACCATGTATATTATGTATTCTTTATATTATAAAACAAATACATACATAATATGTAAGTAATATTAATCATTCATTCCAAATATTTTTACTTGGTTTCACTGCTGAATAGGTGTAACGAACTATTAAAATTTTTTGGAAATACATATTATGCAAAATATACCAAACTTGTGTATTTTTTGCTCTCTTATCCATAGCATGAGCCCGTTTACATTAACTTGAAACACCAATTTTGCGGGTCTATATTTTGCGTTAATGACTCATTCATGTGCAAATAATAATCAAGTTATGGTACATAATAAGAACAATAATATAAATTATGTTATGAACATTAGACTGTCCCAAAAAACCACGGCAACCCGTGCCGACTTGCAGTCAAAGTTATTAGAATAACCGTTGTGCAGTTCGCATGTTTTGTTAACTTATTCATTTTATGTACTTCTATATAAGGCGGTATTACTATACTCCCTACAGTATTAGAGCATAATATTTAGTAAATCTGCGTTTCAGTTGTTTACCAGGTATTCAGGATTTTTATATGGGTATCAATTAAAAGAAAAAGTCAAAACAAGATTAATTATAACTTTCATTTTCAAATATCTTTGAAACATGTCAAAAATGTCATTTAAAAATATAATATTTTTACCTTTTTAATGCATTTTCAAGAATATTGGTTTCATTTAAATCCTATATATACATATATAAAGGATAACGAAGGATTAAAATTGTAAAACACATTTACTTTTAATCAAGGATGGTACTATTTTTCCAACTCAGGGGCACAGCCAATTTTGGGCTGCAACCAAACTATCCCCAAAAGTTAGAATCCACACGTAGTAGTAAAATTCGTTCTAAGCGTAAGATATGCGCAAAAACCAACGCATGCTTTGTGTAAAAAGTTAACAACAAAAGTGAATAATGTTAAAAATAACAAGCAAAGCACAAATCGCACACCGTCTTCAAAAGAGTCACAACTCAAAATAATACGTCCGTCAGAAAATGCGAAAAACTATTTCGTAGTACATGCTAATCATATTGGCAAGGGCGACTTTACTTAGGTTTTTTTTTTAACAAATTATAACAGAAATTTGCTCCAGATTTTGCTGAAAGGTTAATAAAAGCTCTGTGTACATTTTTAGCGCATAATTTCAAAAATGCCAAATTTTGAGTTGTGACTCTTTTGAAGACGGTGTGCGATATGGGTATTTGAATGATCTAGGCCTCCATAAGTTAATTTTGCAAAATTTTAAGAAAATATATATCAGTAGTTACATTCGATAGAGAAGATTCCGAAGAATATTTCCCAGTCCCTCTCAACTTTCCAACTTGCACAGCGAAATAAATTTTCGCTCTTTATTAACCGACTTCCAAAAAAGGAGGAGGTTATCAGTTCGTCGGAATAT
>NW_016164449.1:9675-24238 GCF_001687245.7 Rhagoletis zephyria | reverse complement strand
AAAAAAAAAAAAAAAAAAAAAAAAATATTCCGACGAACTGATAACCTCCTCCTTTTTTGGAAGTCGGTTAATAATAAAGTGGCGTTGTTTTCTTTGTTTTTGTTGACGCTGGTGCACATTTTCTTCCACACAAAGTGTGCTCGACAAAATTTTTATATGGAAATTTAATGAGCTACAAAACTACATATACGAAATTTTTCTAAAAATACTTTTAACTTATTCATTGCAGGTTATTAGGGAATTACTAAGGGTTAAAACAGTGCGCAATTCAAATAACGAGAAGTGCATTGTGCACTTCCGAGTATATGTTTGTTTTCCTTTACATTGGTGTTTTATGAACAACTTCGATTTTTGTGAATATATATATATATATTTTCAAATCATGAGCACATGTCTGAAATTTTTAGTATACGTTCCTTCAGCTGCTAGAATACAAAAGCCAACGTGGTGCAACGTNCTAAGGGTTAAAACAGTGCGCAATTCAAATAACGAGAAGTGCATTGTGCACTTCCGAGTATATGTTTGTTTTCCTTTACATTGGTGTTTTATGAACAACTTCGATTTTTGTGAATATATATATATATTTTTTCAAATCATGAGCACATGTCTGAAATTTTTAGTATACGTTCCTTCAGCTGCTAGAATACAAAAGCCAACGTGGTGCAACGTTTTAAAAAACACACCATACGTTTTCAACATTTTTACGAGTTTTTTTTTGGAAGTGGATAGTGGACGTAATTTTAGTCCGATTTCGAAAACTTAGAACATATAGCTTTTTTATGCCAAGGTCAATAATTGTACTGAGTTTGGTACAAATTGATAAATGGGCTACCGAGTGAATCAAATAAAAACTGGACGCAACATGTTAGTAAGTTTTGGCTATTTTTCTTTAGTTTTTATGAAAGTAAAGCAGAGTACTTAACAAACACGATAGATATAAATCCAAATTTCAGACTTTGTGAAAAAATTATGAAAATTCTGCAAATATTTACCAAAATTTTTAACTTCTTGATCAGCATTTTTACACAAAATGTTGGTGTTCAGTTTTGTAGCCCTTCAGATTTTAGTATCACAAAGTGGAAATTTCAAGTATCTAGGACTTACCGCGGATTTTTAGAATTTGTTTTATATATGAAAATTGTCGAACATAAATTGCCAAAAATCAACGGTAAGTCCCAGCATCTACAGCCCAAGCTCTTTCACTTGATACCTCATGTTTGATAATCGAACGAACGGTGTAGATCTGATGACTTGGACAAAAAGTGCCTTTGGGTATTATATATACTGTTTTTTTTTTTTTTGGGGGGGGGGGTTTCTCATTTTTTTTCTTTTTCGCTCTCTACGTATTTGGCTAAATTTTCCAATTGCAGACGATGTGCTATTAAAAAATATGCGTTTTTACTTTTGTGCACGCATCGTATTCTTTTAAATAAGTGGTGTTTTTTTAACTATCTTCTAATGAGAACACATAGGCCTGCCACGTTTAGATTGATTCCTTTTATGTTCCGGAACACTATATAAGTTGTCCGATAACAGTTTAAGGTACGCACCAGCCACAGTATATTATAAAAGTCATGAGTATGAGACTTTCAAAAAAGGAGTCACGCCACTTTGACTTCTCATAACTTCTTTTATATTGGAAACACATATTTCGTACGGGTTGCATTCGATTCTGCTCTCCAAATATGTACTCATATATGAGCAATAAACGCACCAAATTTTGCAACGTAAAAATAAAAAAGGTCATACTTTTATTAATGAAAATTTCCCAATTTTATTTCTGAATTATATTGATGTTTGGCTTGAAAATATGTACGGTAGCCCTTTTTTGGGATTTACATAATCTACACAACATATCGCACACCGTCTTCAAAAGAGCCACAACTCAAATAACACGTTTGCAGAAAATGCGAAAAAATTTTTCTTAGCACATGAAAATCATATTGGCAATGGCGATTTTACCTTAGCTTTTTTTAAACTAAAATTTGCTCCAGATTTTGCTGAAAGGTAAATAAAAGTTCTGCGTACATTTCTAGCGCATATTCTCAAAAATGCCAAATTTTGAGTTGTGACTCTTTTGAAGAAGGTGTGCGATATGTAACCTAATTTTCGTTAATAAACCAGCGAAAATTCTGTGTCCGAATAAAAACTGGCGAGTCACAGTTCGAACTACATAATTGGGAATTGCCCATTTAAGTGACAATCGAAAAAAATAGTTTTGGATATACAAGCGTTTAAATTTAGATTTAGAATCAGATATGAATTTTTCAAGAGATTTTGAGAATTTTTTATTTTCCTTAATTTTTCTTAGTAGATAAGCTAAGTGGAAAAATGTAAATGCTCAAAGATAAGGATATTTATAGTGCGAAAGTATCTATACAGAGTATAGGAGAGCAAAGTTGAGATTCTTTATATGCGGTAATCTCGATAACTACTGAACGGATTTTGACGAGATTTTCTCTAATATGCTCTGTATCGACAGGAGAGTGACGTTTTTTTTACTTAGAATTATAATAGTGTTGCCACCTGTCTGAAAAACTATAAGATCCGCACCGTTCGTTGGATTATAAAAGATGGGGTGTCAAATGATAGGGATTGGCCTCTAGAAAAGCACTATTCTTTTTTTTGAATAGTGTTTCCACCTGTTAATAAAATTACTATATGTAATCATAATAAGCGTAGGCATCAGTTTTGCACCATCACTGTCAAACGAAAAGACTTAGCCTTTACATGAGTAATAATGTATTATTTTTCTGAGTAAAAAAGTTAAACAATTTTCGCCGTTCCATGGATTACGAAATGAAATACCAGATGCCAGGGCCTAGCCTTCGCATGTACAAAAGCTTTCATTCTTTGAATAGGTTTGCCACCTATTTAAAAATTACTATCTTCTATACATAGTTTAAAGGAAAGTCGAGATATTTTGACCACGCTAATCTCAAAAACTACTGAACGGATTTATACGAGATTTTTTAAGTATAATCTGTATCGATAGAAATATTATCTTGAGTACTTTAAACTTCTATAGGGCTGCCACCTGTCTAAAAAATTATTAGATCCGCACTATTTGTTGGATTACAAGAAATGAGGTGTTAAATAAAAGGGCTCGGCTTTTAGATGTTCAATAATGTATTACTTTTTGAGTAGGGTTGCCACTTTTTAAAAATTATAAGATCTTCACCGTTTGTTGGACCAAAAACTGTGGTACCAAGTGAAAGGATATGGTCTCTGCATGTGCAATAAGCTTTTATGTTTTGTTTGAGTGGGGTTGCCACCTATTTAAAAATTATGTATGTATAACACGCGAAGGCATTTTTTATGACATTAGATTTGTACAGTTCTTTCAATTTAAAAAAAAAGGTGTCAAAGGAAAAGGCTTGACCTTCTGTTTTGCAGTAAGATTTTATTTTTCGAAGAGGGCTGCAACCTGTGCAAAAAATTAAAAAATGTGGGCTGTTCGCTAGATTACAATAAATGGGGTGTTAAATGAAAGGGCTTGGCCTCCGGATGCGCAATTCTACATTATTTTTTTTAGCAGGCTTGCAACCTGTTTAGTTGTCAATCGCATCTTATTTAATCAGCCCTATTTTGCATTTCTACTCGAATCGAAATTTTCTCCGTTTGGCAACTTTGGTATTCTGCGTTCCGTTTCGTTTCGATCAATCTTCGAAATTTACGATTGTACCTATTCTACATTTCGATCGTAGTTACGTTTTTCTAAGTTGCCAATGTGTTGACGGAGAACGTTTCGATTGTTATTTTCGTGGGTTTAAATATTAAAATTTTATAAAAAAATTAAGTGAAATATATTGTGCATGATTGTAAAAGTCATCATAAATGAATTTTCTCGATTTCTGTGTTTTCGCGAGCAGCAATACGGGCAATAGGAAAAATTGGCTCAAATAATGGCCCTTCCCATTATCCCTTATATTGCGCAGGGTTTTCAAAGAGGAAGTCCAGGCGTTTTTGTTTTCATTATCTATAAATAAGACTGTGAAATGCACTGAATACAATTTATTCTTTTAATATAACATACTACAATAAAATTAATTACAATAATTTTTATATAACATACTACTGTACTAAATGCAAATGTTGTGGAGTGCTCAAACAACGTTTATAATTTCACTGGCTTTGAGCGGTGAGAATGCAGTTTAAGATGAATTTCTTATAATTCTTCACTCATCTGAAAAGGATCAAACATGTCTCTAAATCTCCGCCATTCAACATCGCATCAGAAATCTGGGACTCGTTCTGCTCTTCAAGCAATAGAATTATGTTTCCACTTTAATTAAGAACAAATGAAATTTTATTATGAAATTAAAATGAGTAAGATATATTTAGTTATTTGAAATATTTACAAATCTTAACTTCATAAGCTGCTATATTTTGGTGCAATTATTTCTTTTGTTACGTTTCGATTTCACACATTCCTAGGCAACCAGCTGATTTCGAAGATATTTTTGCTCTTCCTCTTCTTCGTTCGATTCGAACGTAACGCAGAATACCAAATTACGATTGTAGCGGAGCGGAATGCGGGAAAGTAATCGAAATGCAGAATAGGGCTGAATATCTACACATTCAGCTCGTGGCGAAGCCCCGAACCGGCTAGTACATAAGCTCAGATTTCTAGCAGGAGATTTCTTGAAGACCCAAACTTAACTGCGAATATCTTTTCTTCTCGATTGTCGCTGTAACCGCGTAAGCGATTTTGACCGAGTGCAACAAAGCACACCATCCGTTTCTCTTCTGTGTGAACTGAGGCTACCTGGAAATGCTAAGTGAAGCCAAGTTCTTCTCTACCTCCCTTTCGAAAGCACATTAGGGCATCCTATTCGTCTGTCACCGGCATCGCGACCCGCGTTAAATATTTCAGTGCTTGAGCGTTTCTGTTCAATCGAACGACATGACCTATCCTGCGGATCCGCTGTATTTTAATTCGCTGCACTATGTCCATATCGTTGTATAGTTCATACAGCTCAGCATTCCGCACTCTCGCCTCATCCGATGTTGTCATTGTTCATGCTTCTGCGCCATATGCCAGCACGGGCATGATGAGTGATTTATAGAGAGTGGGTTTTGTACGACGAGAGGGGATCTTACTTCTCAATTGCCTACTGAGTTCGAAGTAGCACTTGTTGGCAAGAGTCATTTTCGGTTGGATTTCAAGGCCGACATTATTATTGATGTTAATGCTGGTTCCCAAATAAACAAAGTGGTCTTTAGAGTCCGACCGGTCAAAAACTGCCGATGCCGATTCTTTTTACCTATACTTTTTTTGACCGATTGTTGAATCAAGTTACGTTATTTAGTTATTTGATTATGTTTTTCTTTTGTTATTATAAAAGTTTATAAAAGCATTTGTTCTTGAAATGAATTTAATACAGGATTTAATCGGCCGAAACATCGACCGATTTTTTGCCGATTAAATTCTGAATATAATTTCATTTCAAGAACAAAAGCTTTTATAAATGTTTATAAGTAATAACAAAAGAAACACATAATCAAATAACTAAATAGCAATACGTCATTCAAGAATCGACCAATAACGGCCGACTTCGATTCTTTTGGTCGATACTAGCCTCGGCATCGGTCGGACTCTAGTCGTCTACTTTTTCAAACTTGTAACTGTCAACAGTGACGTGGATGCCAAGAGTGTTTGTGTAATGACAGTAGATATTTTCTTTTGGCCTTGTTCACCACCAGACCCATTCGTTTTGCTTCTCTATCTAATCCCGAGAAGGCAGAACAGATGTAACCCTTTTTTTACCAATAATATCGACGTCGTCCGCATACGCCAGCAATTGCATAGTGAGGCGCATAAAAATACAACGATTGGGGTGAACATCTGGTGCTAATCTGCGAAGGAGAGAAGCCACTGGCGAAGTTTTTTGTTCTCGAACCAAACCGACAAACGGTTGTAGTGCCAAATAAGAAGAAGGAGAACATCAGATTAAAAAAATAACATGAAAGGGAGACACCTTGTCTGAAACCTCGTTTAGTATCAAACGGTTCGGAGGGGTCCTTACGAACTCTGATGAAGCTGGTGCTCAACATAATTTTACACAGCCGTATTAGTTTCGCAGGGATACCAAATTCAGACAGCGTGGCATAAAGACAACAAGAAATCGACAAATATATGGTGTGTCTTGATCCTATTCTCGCGGGTCTTTTCCAAGATTTAACGTATTGTGAATATCTGGTCTATGGTGGATTTGCCAGGAAATCCAGACTAATAAGGTCCAATCCACGGTAGTTGGAGCGTATGGCGGGATCGCCATTCTTGTAGATTGAGCAGAGAAAACTTAAATTCCAGTCATTGGGCATGAGTTCATCTGACCATATTCTGCATAAGAGTTGATGCATAGCTCGGCTGGCAGGCCGGCAGCTCCATCAGCTTTGTTGGTTTTCAGCCGCATAATCGCTATTCGTACCACGTCATCGGTCCCTAGGTCCCCATGGTTGTTCTTACAGGAGTTCGCCCTGTTATTGAAATCTTACGCAAGTCGCCTAACTCTCCGATACAATTTTCGTGCGTTTTTCCAGTCTGTCCACCAGTATATCAAGCGCTTCGCACTTACGTATTTCGGCCTCTCTCTTCTTATTGCGGCAAATACGGTCCCACATGGTTCGCGTTGCTTCCGATCGTAGCGCGCCCCTGCACGCGGCATCTTTGTTCTATGCAGCTTCTTGACAATCCTCATCAGTTGTTCTTTCGGGCTCGCAGAAATCCGACTACTTCTTCACAAACTTTCACATTTATAATATTAGTTATGAAAACTCGATTTTAAACTTGTAAAAAAAATTATATTTATTAAGAAATATAAAAATGGCATTTTTTTAGTATACAGAAAATAGCTGCAAAATGGCTGATTTGCAATTATTTTCCTAGCTTTCAGTTTGTACAAAAAAAAATTGGTTGAACATTTTTTTTAGATTTTAAAATTAGAATTACTTACTTACTAAAACTAAGGCATTAACATATGTATGTATGTGAAAAGGGACAAATTTAATAAATATAGGACCGATTAATGTAATTTATGTGTACCAAAAACTATACAAAATAAAATTTACTTAAAAAATTATAAAACATGTAACTAGTGTGTATTTAATTGTTAAGTATGGGTGTGGCTTGCAGTTTATTTGTTCCCATATTTATCATTTTATGCAAATTACGCATATTGTTTTTTTAAAAGCATTTGTTACCATTGCTGAAAAAACTTGTTTATAACNAAAAACTATACAAAATAAAATTTACTTAAAAAATTATAAAACATGTAACTAGTGTGTATTTAATTGTTAAGTATGGGTGTGGCTTGCAGTTTATTTGTTCCCATATTTATCATTTTATGCAAATTACGCATATTGTTTTTTTAAAAGCATTTGTTACCATTGCTGAAAAAACTTGTTTATAACTATATGCATTTATAATATTTGATTTTAATTTTTAGTATTAAATTAATTATTATTGCACACTCAATTTTAATCATACAATTATAAAAATGCATTGCATTTCATTGGATAACAAACACTTGCAATGTAACGGTATTTTTTATATTGTACCAATATGTACATATATAAGTAGGTATTTGACAATAGCACTCAAATAGGCATTTATAAATGCTGCAGTACAACAATTTGCAAAATTTTAGAAAAAAAAAACATTTGCATACAAAACATATTCTTAGGCCTATCGTATTCATACAAAATTACGTATAATTTTTTGTAGAAAAAGTGCATCGATACATGAATATTTACAAACACACATACATATGTATAGTCAAGCATATACTACTTACATACATACAATTCCAACAAATTTCATAATGGAAAACTCAGCAAATGGCTGTTTTGCTAAGTTTTCCCTATACACAACTTTCGAATACCCTAAATTGTTGTAAGCTCGCTTCTTATCTTACCATCAATCAATTGCACCATACTTAATTTTACACCGCTTGCATTTTATTGTTGTTATTCTCTTTGCGCAATTAATTTTATTATACATTGACATATACATACATATGTTTTTTTTATTTAAACCAACCATTCGCTGGCAAATGAGAACTTAAGCGGTTTGCAACTGCTGAGTATCATTGCATAATTATTGTCCTCAGCAATTTCGTGAGTCGTATTTAATTTACAAATGTTTGCTGCTCTCTGTGAACCACTAACATAATTACATTTAACATTATCATTAGCATTCATGTTAACATTAGCACTACCATTCACATTAACACTATAACTACTACCGCTACTTTCATCCGCAACATTGCTGGCATATTTATAACTTAATCTATTAATATCAGTGTTTTGGTTTTGTTTTAGGCTTGCATTGGGGTTTTTGTGTTCAGTGCACTCCGAATTCAACACTTCCTCATAGATGCCGCTGTGACTATCCTCACTCGTTGGTTCGTTGGAGTCAACACATTCCAAGCGTTTCGGTCGAAACGTCCATTCCAAGTGAGGCACATTGCGTTGTATATTTTCATCATCGAATGCGTTAACACTATTTCTTTCATCGCTATTTTTCGGCGAAACTTCATATATGTAACCATAATTAAGATTATTTGTGTAATATGCATAGTAACTGTTTAAATCAATTATGTTATTTGTTGTTTCATAGGTTGTGTTTTTTGTTGGTTTTGCTAGTTTTGTTGTTGTTTTGGTTGTTGTTGGCGAATAACTCCATCCCACAGACGCTAAACGTTCCAAGCTACAATTACTACTGGATTTAGTTGCTTCTATAAAAGTTTTATTAAGTTTGCTCTCCGCTGCCGCATCCGCACCTCCATCCATCCGCTTCATCCACGCCACACCAAGTGTCGGTGGCGTTGATTGCTTTGCTTCTGCTGAATCATGTCACACCGTGGTGCCCTGCTGTCCCGGCAACACTGACCCGCACCGTGGTGGTACTTTGAAGTTGTTGCGATAACGCGTTCTACAGTCACCCTTGGACGCAAATACGAATTTGTAGATGATGTACATGGGTATACAGAGCACCGAGGAACAAGTGACGGCCCAGCCGACTTTGATGCTCCATTCGGGATATTGATATTCCTCGCCCAACATATCTTCATAGCCGAGTATGGAGAATATAAAAATGCCCTGGAAATAATGGGAAAATTTAGTTTTAAGCGTGTGATAGATTTTGCTGGAGCTCAAGTCGCCNATGGGTATACAGAGCACCGAGGAACAAGTGACGGCCCAGCCGACTTTGATGCTCCATTCGGGATATTGATATTCCTCGCCCAACATATCTTCATAGCCGAGTATGGAGAATATAAAAATGCCCTGGAAAAAATGGGAAAATTTAGTTTTAAGCGTGTGATAGATTTTGCTGGAGCTCAAGTGGCACAATACCAACCAATAAAAATACCGGACTTATGTAAGTCCAACAGATGCGCCAGAAAATGCCTGGTTTAATGCCCAACATCTGTTCCACGTCCTCTGAAAAACGGTCGACGCCATAGAACCAAAAAACGCCAGCTGCTTCCACGAATACGACAAACAATATGGCAAGACCAGGTCCATAAACGTTCAAAAAGTTAACCAAGAAAACGCCGCCCTGGAAAAATATTATGGCATTTTTAAATGGCAAATAAAAATGTTAAATATTTTGCTAAAAATGGATGAATTTAATAAGATGTGTATGTAATACATATATTGTACTGGATAATGAAATTTAATTACATATCCAGGGCTTATATTTAAATACAACCTATCTCCAATTTTCAGAAAAATTAAATATAAAAATCCACCTCTGAACCGTCATCGACAATGTTAGTGCTGACCTTGTACATTANGAATTTAATAAGATGTGTATGTAATACATATATTGTACTGGATAATGAAATTTAATTACATATCCAGGGCTTATATTTAAATACAACCTATCTCCAATTTTCAGAAAAATTAAACATAAAAATCCACCTCTGAACCGTCATCGACAATGTTAGTGCTGACCTTGTACATTAGCGTGGGCCGAAAATCCGCTTTTTTAGAATTTTGATTGGCAATAGCAAACATATGGTTCATTATGCTCTAAAAACAATCTGTGTGAAATATGACTATTTTTGGTCAATATCTTATGCTCGCCCAAGTCCATCAAAGTTCAATGTGTTAAAAAAATAAAATTTNTTTTGGTCAATATCTTAGGCTCGCCCAAGTCCATCAAAGTTCAATGTGTTAAAAAAATAAAATTTAGTAAATACATTACTTAATGCATTTTTCTCATTAAAATTGCAAGTATCTTCGAAAGTATTAGTCCTAATTTGGTATATGGACCTTTTCTGTGGAGAATCGAAGTAAGCAAAGAATTTTTTTTATCATTGCTGCTATAATTGCAAATGCAATAGAATCCATCGTTTCCTTCAAAATATGTAAAATCAAACAATTTTACTATAAATAAGCACTTGAAGAGTGTTTTTCTAATTCCGTTCCAGTTTGTTTTCCTTCATACAGCTGCCTTCGAAAAACAACTGATTTCCACTAGGGTTGCAGCATACCGATTTTTCGTTTTTCGTAACGAAGCTACGAATTACAAAATTCGGGTTCTAGAATAAGGGTGTTACTCTCATTGGCGTACGCTACAGAGTATCAGAGCATGCTTAGTCTTATATTCGGTGACTTCAGAAATTCAGTCATATGGAACATAATGGAGGTTCAACGACTTGTCCAACAAATTTTCCTTCATATTGGATCTGCCATTTGCAATTTTAAAGTTGCATACAGAATCGTAATCAGCAACCTCAAAAATATATCTTCTTCTTCTTGATTGGCGTTGTAACCTCGTAAGTGATTCTGGCCGAGCCTAATAAAGCACGCCAGCTATTTCTCTCCTGTGCCAATTGACGCTAATTGGAAATGCCAAATCCTTCTCCACCCGGTCCTTCCTTCGCAAATAAGGTCTCTTTCTTCTTCTGTTACTAGCATTGTGTTATCTCTGTCCATTCGTACAGTACGGCCGAGCAAGCGGAGCCGCTGTATTTTAATCATGGCTATGGCTATATCGAACACTCCAAGAGCAGTCCATGCTTCTGTGCCATACACCAGCACATCATGCCCGTGCTAATGAGTGATTTTTAGTAGAGTCTGATTTTTGTATGACGAGAGAGGNCATGGCTATGGCTATATCGAACACTCCAAGAGCAGTCCATGCTTCTGTGCTAATGAGTGATTTTTAGTAGAGTCTGATTTTTGTATGACGAGAGAGTACTTTACTTCTCAATTGCCTCTGCAGTCCAAAGTAGCAATTGTTCGAAATGGTGTGTTTTTATTACCATTGAGCAGAATGCATGCGTACTTCTACAATAATTTACCATTTCACTTAGGTATTATTCTGAATATATCGCATGTAAATAATATCTCATTCCTCAATTTAATTTGTTCTGGTTGGAGTTTTTACTTTTTAAAGAATATTTTACGTCTTTTTTTAAATTTATTTTGTAGGTTAGGTTGGGTTGAAATGGCTAGAGAGAGTGACTCCCCTTACACTTACGCCAAGAAAGGCCCATTTNTTGTTCTGGTTGGAGTTTTTACTTTTTAAAGAATATTTTACGTCTTTTTTAAAATTTATTTTGTAGGTTAGGTTGGGTTGAAATGGCTAGAGAGAGTGACTCCCCTTACACTTACGCCAAGAAAGGCCCATTGTGGTACCATATGCAATCTTTGCTCCCCTGTGATGTTGCGACGCTTACTCGGGATCAAACCAATTCGTTAACGTGATGAACTTCGACATGTATTTTGTAATAATATCAAAAATTGTTGGATAGCAGTCTTGCCAGAGGAGTATGTGAGAGAGAACCAACAGCTGATACCTTTCTACGGAAAAAATCAACTTCGCGCGGATTTCTACGACTGTGCCTCCGTCCACCGAAAAATTCCACGTTGTTGAGTTTTCATTTACATAGCCCTCTCATAAGGTAGGCGGTGCCAGCTGTCAACGTTCTCCGATTTTACGTCCGTGAGTATAATAATTTACAGAGCTGCCTATTCGTTTGATCAGAACAAATGACGGTTATGGTTATGGTTATGGAACCCAAGGATGAATACCTATACGAATATGAAAACGAATCACAAGACGAATGCGGATACCATGAGGAATATGAACCCGTAGACAAATGCTAACACGTATCCGAATACAAAGATAAGGGCTCGTAGAACACTTAAGAACACTTTTGCATCACAAAAGTTTAAAATTAATAGAGCAAATCTAGAAAATTAAAATTTTTATTTTGCAGTATCTGGCGTTTTGATGGAAAATTTTATCTCAACAGCGGATAGACTTCGAAAAAACTCGATCTCATCGGCGAAGAATATTACAAAAATGTTGTTTCGAAATTTTCCACGATGGAATGGCTGGCAGGAAATTTATATTTGTATGTAAATATATATGTACGAGCCGTTTATTTTGAAAGTAGCATAAGTCACTTTACACCTTTCGTGCTTAAACGACAGGTTACTTGTATCTGAGCGCGTCGGTTATTCGCTTCATCAACCAAAGGAAGAAGGTTTTGTCGTTCGTTTTTGACGATTTACAAATGCATTCGGTTACAAGTAGACAGTCNAAGTAGCATAAGTCACTTTACACCTTTCGTGCTTAAACGACAGGTTACTTTTATCTGAACGCGTCGGTTATTCCTTTCATCAACCAAAGGAAGAAGGTTTTGTCGTTCGTTTTTGACGATAGAGCGATTTACAAATGCATTCGGTTACAAGTAGACAGTAATTTAAGCACAAGAGGTACGAAGAGACTTATGGTACTTTCAAAATAGGGGGCTCATATATATGTAGGTTTTATTTTTTACGAACTCCCTCTAGAAATGTGAGGTAAGAATAAATATAAGGAAATTGTTATTCGCAACATTTTTGATCCAAAACCTCATACAGACTTGTAGTTATGCCTTCTGTGAATACATATGTGATCCAATTTGGCTCATTCTAACATGTCTGCAAAATTTCTTTGGCTACTCTCCTAAGCACTAAAATTGTGAAAATATGTATGGTATAGCAAAAGGGAGAGCAGCCACTTATTATGCTCACATCGATTGAAACGCTACTAAATGCATGAAATTATAATTTCTAATGTAATCAAAGAGAGTGATAATGTCTATTATCCCTTCTCTGCAACCCGTCTAAGCTTTAGGCCGGCACAGCCACAGCGTAAAAGGGGGAATCATTTATTATCGGAAAATAATAGAAAGACTGCTTAGACAAGTGGTTGCCTGTATAAAGGCAACAATAAATAAAATCAACAACGACTGATGTTTACCGATGCTGACAGGTGTTAAAAATGGCGCTAAACATGGATGCATGGCTAAAAGAAAAACGGCGGAAAAGGAAGTAAACAAAGGCGTGCGACTACTGATAGACACACACACACGAGTACAGACAACACAATTGACAGTACAATGGAAGCCACTTATGTAAGTTGACCGGTACGTTGGCTTGAGATATTAGCCGAATAATAAAATCAGCAACGAATAATCAGTAAATAGCACCTAGGTGAATCGTAGAGAAAAAAATTATTGACTACATAACATTCATGTAGAAAACGGCGAAAGACGGGGTGAGATGTGTATGAAAGAAGTGCGAAATTTATTTATGCAGGCCATGATAGAGTTAACGCATTGCGAATAAGCATAAGGCATTAAAACAGGCATTTTCATTTCATTCGATAAACGTCACAGAGATGTTGAGTGGCTCGCGAGTTTTGTGGCAAGCAAAGATACACTTTGGCCTGATTGACTTGCAGGATAAATGAACAAAATGTAGTGGGTAAATAGGTTAACGTTTGAGCGCTGTCCGTTAAAATTGCGCCGAATTAATTAGGACAATCAAGTAAATAGCTAAATAAATTAGTAGTAAAATACTTGCATGTGTTTCTGTACCTAGGTTTGTTTATATGAGGCCGTGAGAGCAGAGGTGGTTTTACCCAACATTCTTTTTTATACTTAACTACATAAAATAGGCACAAATGGCAAATAAAAAGTTGCTTATTACTTAATTTTAAGGTAGTCTACGATGCTTTGTACCTTAAAATTTATGAATAATCGACTTTTGAAACGAATAAGTGACTTTTTTAATATATTACATTGGGAAATACTTTGAATAGGCCACTTCTGCTCTCACGGCCTCATATTAGGGTTTGCTTTTTTTTAATTTTTATTTTGTTTAAGCCTTTGGTGTCACCCTAATTTGTAAGTTTTCAGAAAATCTACTAAAGTACTTAGATACGCGTTCTACATCATGTGACCTTCTAAAGCATCCAATGCCATTTGGATAATCCATGTCTACCAATTATTACAGCAAATAGGACAGTCCAAAATTTATATGCTAAAAATTATGGAAATTTTGCAAACTATAGTCCAATAAAAAAACAAAGGGTATATTCGGAATTAGCGACTCAAAATTAGTTTGGAATAAATTACTTGTTATCCCGTTATATTTCGGATTCTGACAAGTGGAATGCAATGATTTTGGTATAAATCTCCTACGTTCGATTTTTAAACCTTTTTGTCAAATTTCAAGACACTACTTATTTTCGTTACTTCTATTCCGTGCT
>NW_016164449.1:2130-7591 GCF_001687245.7 Rhagoletis zephyria | reverse complement strand
AAAAAAAAAAAACATGAATCTACCATGCACATAGGGTGGTCCTTAAAATCAAATGAAGGATTTTTTTTCAGTCTCACCCTCTCAATCGTAATACCACGGTCACAGATATCACATATTAATTTTGGTCCCGGTTAAGACGTTTTCATAGGGTAATCTGAACTTTGACCCCTGAGCGACACGCCTTTACCCGACATCAATCGGGACCAAAATTGATATGTGATATCTTCGACTATAGAGCATCGACGTAGGGGTGGGGCATAGGAAATCTGATATGAAAATGTGCTTTCTACATTTAAGGACCACCCTAATGTACATATGTTTATGCATAGTTAAATAACATAACGCACGTAAACTAGGGCTGCCAGACGTCCTGGTTGTCCAGGATTTGTCCTGATTTAAACAAATTGTCGTAGTGTCCTCAAAGAAGTGCTTCCAGAAGGGCTTTAGTAAGACGTACTTCTGAAGGCCTTTCGAAGAAGTTATTTTAAAGCTTTCTCTTCTTCTTCTTTAGGGAATTTAAATATTTAAGGTTCAGATCAAATATTTTTCATTGCGACTTAAAATTCTTATTGAATCCTATTTATAGATTGAATCCTATTTGTAATGCTAATGCATATACTTAAGTATATTCGCGTAAATAGTAAATAGGAAACCTCTTTCTAGGAAACATGCAGGGATGCACTTTTTCAGTCCTTAATGGGTAAATCTTTTAGAATCGCTTCATCTACAAAATGGTAAAAATGATCATGAAGTGCATTGTAGGTAATGTGGAAATTTGCTAATGGTGGTAAGGCAAGCATTCAAACCACTTTAAAAGCGCCAAACATTTTTCCACGTTAAGTCATCGTCAAGAAAAAATTTGCTCTTTTATGATTAAACGAAATTCAGAACTTGAGCGTTACACATCATCAATCATCAATCAGCTCTACGGATGGCGCAACAAAACTACATTGCTTATAATATCAGAAAATATTTACTTCAAAATAACGCAACGCCAGAACCAAATAAACTGTATTTATAGCGAATAAATGTCACTTACATAAGTCATAGTGGGCAGGGCGCACAGGTAGATGCAAGCCAAGAGCAGCAGCACAAAAAGTTCCCGCCGACGTCCGATGGCCCGAGGATATTCATCACAGAGTGCCGTTATCATCGCCTCTAATCCACCAAATGTACTATCCAAGCCCAGCGTGATCAGCATAAGAAAAAAAATTATGGACCAAAATACCGAACCGCTCATAGTGGCAATCGCTTCCGGGTAGACTATGAAAACGAGACCAGGTCCCTCCAGTCCGACTTTATCGATCGAAGTTTTCTGCACATGTGCCATATACCTGGAAACGAAGAAGAGGTTTTGAAAATAAATATGTATAATAATACATTATTGACTCTAGACCCAAGGTATTTATTCGTAAAATGGAGAGAAATGCTTTTCATTGTAAACCCCAAAAACATGACCTACTAAATCGTGAATGCTCTATATGTTGGTCGTATTACTGAAACATGGAGACTAAAATGTATAAAAATTTGGCGAATTAACGAGATTTTTTGAAGGGATCAACGGTTTGTTACGAATTATTGAGATTCTCGCGTTGTCTTTAATAGACTATATTTGTATAGTCAGTCTGATTCAGCGGATAGTGTTTTCTCATTCCCAAGACAGCCGGTTCTACATGCTCGAGTTTTTTCCATCAGAAGATTGTTGTTTTCACCCTGCTTTACTTGTAATCAAAAATACTTCGAAATTATTTTGACTTATTGATTTCTAAATTAAAGCTTTACCTATTTTTAGCAATCATATTGTAATTTTGGTCATGATTTCTGACTAATAGTAGGTGTTACTCTAAAGAATATATGTAAAATAAAACTTTCTAGCCGATTTTTTTAATTTGGGTAACAGAATAATTCGAAATTGGTTTTTGAAAACAGGTGAATAATGGAACACCCTAGTTACTAAGTCTCGGCGTCCCCAAAGCAAAGTCGGCATTCTGTCTCAAAGAGCTAGACTAACTCGGCTATATTTGAGAGAAAGGATAAACCAAATGACTGTGCTGTCTTAGGCCCCCCATAGCTTTGCGGTTTGTGAGTGTATCCATTCATAATTATAAGTCACAAGAAAGGCTAACTGAGACTAAGAAAATGCATTTCAAACCCTTTTCTAGGTTTATCCTGTAAACGATAGCAAAGTCAACATTTACAGCAACAGCTTTTGTAACGACTTGTGGAGTTTCAACTGAGTCTTTTAACAAGGACTATACCAAGATATTTGACCTTGTCAGGGTACTTAAGTACTGTTCCTTCATGTCGAGAATATCTTTAATAAAATAAAAAGAGCCTCATTGTACTGTGCAAAAATAAAGGTAGAAAGAGCCAAAGATTTCTAAGCAAAGCGCAATATTTCCCCCACTGTTCCTATATTATTTAGAATGAATATCATTCAACGAATTCCAAATTGTAACGTACAACCAAGAATTTGGGTGAAACTCAATTTCCGATTTTTTGATACTCACCCTAGTACAGAAAATATGACAAAGCCCGCAAGGAAACTGGTCAAGCAGTTCACACTACTCGTGATCAGCGCGTCCCGATAGCAATTGTTGTTAAACTTATTGTAGCTCGATAATGCGAGCAATGTTCCAAAACCAGGCCCCAGAGAGAAAAATATCTGTGAAGCCGCATCGATCCAAACCTGTGTAAATAAAAATATTATTAACAAAAAATTTTAGATAAAAATTTGTATAAACTTATATGCCATACACATTTACCTTTGAGTTCTTCAATTTATGCCACTCTGGCGTCAAATAGTACCGAATACCCTCCATTGCACCCGGTAAAGAGACGCCGCGCACCAGCAATATGAAGAGCACTGCATAGGGCGCTAACGCCGTCACCCACACAACTTTGCCTGCGCTGCGCACACCTTTCCACAGCGAAAAGTATACCAAAATAAATACACCAAAAACGCACAAAGCCAATGTGGGCTTTATCGGCCCCATATAATTCAGGCCATCCGATTTGTATTGCTCCAGCACCATGCGTCTAGGTAAGATAAAAAATTTAGTATTCAGATTACAATTTGATATACAATTTTATATTTGCATGAATTGTACGAGTATTGTTAGATTTACTTACTCGAAGAACTCCTTTGCTGGTGTGGTCGCCTTGTCGGTGAAATTCTCATTCGTCACCGGCATACAACTATTGGTATTCCATGAATTGCCACATGACGTCCATGGAAGTGTTGAGGTAAACGATGCAAATAAATAATATACCGCCCAGCCGATTATAGTGTTGTAGTACATTCCCATATAAACATCAATTAGACAAATAGCGTAACCGACACCTGTTTAAAATAAATGATAGAAATGTAGGAAAATGCATGTTAGGTGAGTATACGGGTATGTGCGGTAATTAAATTAACTACTACCGACTGATTGTCGAAATTCGTTCACCTAATTTTTTTCGCAAGCTTTTTAACCAACTTCCAAGAAAGGAGGAGGTTATCAGTTCGTCGGAATATTTTTATTTTTTTATTTTTATTTTTATTTTAACTTTTTTTATGTATGTTACCGCATAACTTTGGACCACGTCAAACGATTTCGATAATGCTTTTTTTAAAGGAAAGTTGTTACCTCACAGGTGGTCCCATACTAAGTTGTTTTAAATCCGATGATTGGATCATGAAGAAATTAATGATAACCTTAAATTTTTATATGAAAATTGAAGTCGGTTTTTTTTTGCTTAAAAACTACTTTAAATTACTTGTTGTTATTTAAACTTACTAAAGCTTCAACGGTTTTTATTTACTGTTAACTGTTGACAGACATAGAATGCAGGAAGACTCCCAACCTGCTCCTTGACCGTTGTATTGGTCCCTGGACCCAGGAACATTCCTGGCAACTTCTTAGCCGACGAGCTGGAAAGGAGGGGGATGGAAATACCGAACTCATCGAGGAAGTAAATACTAGGTGGGCGGTAGAAACCAACTGCCATACTAACAGGTATATTTGGCCAAAGATTGGTGTAAAGCGAACCACAGCTCTCACTCCGCGGGACCGCTCCTCTCTCAGAATCACCGGGCATTGCCTGATGGGCACACACGAAAAAGGGTGAGGATACCCCAACAAAGATTTTTGTCGCAGTTGCAGAGACGAGGAAGAGGTGGAGAGCATTGAACATTATCTCTGGCATTGCCCCGCCCTGGTCAACACGCGCAACCAATTCTTCAACAAGTACTTTCTAGACTGTTTAGCCGACCTGAACTCGGCGAACGTTCGCTACTTTTTGTGCTATACCTATCGAGCCCTTACCGCAAAAATAACGCAAGCGACATTTTTTTTTTCAAGATTTACTTTTTGATGCAGGAATGCATCTAGATGCTCTAGGAATATTTCTGCATCAAAAAGGAAATTTTGAAAAAAAATGTCGCTTATTTATGTTATTTTGGGGGTTAGAGCTCGATATAAAATGCACTCGGCGGTTCAATTACTAAGGGAGGGAATGAAACAAATGGCTTCCAGCCTTCGTGTGCTCCGTGCTCTCTGCAGTGTCTAGAGTGGCCAAATCTAACCTCACCGTTGAATGCAATTTTTTTCATCTCCTCAAATGGGTTAAGTATTGCATTAGTAGTATACGTGGTATTGTGGACCAAGTGACGATATATTCTTACGTATCTATCTATTACGTATGTATGTACATATATGTATGTATATGATGTACTTACGAGTACTTAAGTATGCACACTATTTCCCCTTTTCCAATACTAGACTTAATGGTCTCGTTTCTACTTTCTTTTATGCTCATTCGTTTCCTTTCAATCACTTTCCACTCACACTTTGACTATAGTTGATTTAATAAAAGTTGACTAAGCAAACACTTGTTGAGCAAATACCACAAAGCAGTGTCAACAGGGATTTCCTTGCAAACTCTTTCGACTTGGCGGGAATGTGGCGTGATTCGGAGAGAACAAATGTTGAAGGTTAAGTGATAAAGCATTTTTGTGAAGTGCGCTACGCTATTGATGTTCTTGAAGAAATAATGTAGACTGGAATGTTCATCGTATTCTTGTATGAACGAATGTGTATTTGGGTTTTGAAAACTAGTACTTAGAGCCGTTTTATTTAAACGTAGCTTTTCAAATGAGATTTTGTTTTAGAACAAATATTTATATATGTATGTAAATTAGAGTGGTCCAAAATAATAAAGTCGGAATTTTAATGCCGCCACCCCCTAGGATTGTTCTGAACCGAAAATAAATATACCCCTATTTTTTCATTTTGAAATCAAAAAATATTTAGGGAGCGCTCACAGCGCTCAAAGTTTTCCATGTATTTTATATAGGGAAAAAACACATTTTCGTAAAAATGGTATAAAACTCTTGAAAATCAATATTTTTCAATCGTAAAACCGTGGTTCTCTTCAAGAGATTTCAAATATTAATGTCCAATTGTTTATTTAACCA
>NW_016164449.1:0-1210 GCF_001687245.7 Rhagoletis zephyria | reverse complement strand
TTTTCACTAATTTTTTCTGTTATGTGTAATCCAAAATACTTCGAACTAGGGATTTGCCGGATAGAGATTTTGCCGGATAACCGGATTTCGGATATCCTAAAAAAAAGAGCCGGATTCGGATATCCGGTAGACTTCTGCCCTTGATAAATTTCACAATATTGTTATATTAGGTTTTTGTTTGTTTAGCTAGATTATCTGCTTTTTGCGAGATGAACTATCCAATACGTAATTAAGAATACAAAATTTCTCCTCCGAAAACCAAGTTACGATATAATCCTGTATTAAAAAGATAACTTCTCCGTCTGCAACCCGGATTTATAAATTATTTTTGGTAAATATGGGAGAAACGTCAAAGACAAAAAGACATTTGAAAGACTAAGAATTCGCTAAAAAGAGTATCTAACTCTATGGGCTGGTTTCTCCATCTCAACTTAACTTAGTTAAGCCAATTTTCTTGACTTAGTCATGAATAAGCCGTGTAAAACGTAGGCTAACTTTTGACTTAAGTCCAAAAAGTGGCTAAACTAAGTTAAGTTGAGTTGGAGAAACCAGCCCTATGTCTTGCATGCAAAACTATTTTATAATGTCAGTAAATTGAGAAAACAGAAATGTAAGTTTTAGTCAAAAGCCATTATTAAAATTTTTTGGTTTTACAGCGTGACGACGAATAACTGTTACTGAAAAAAGGTGTCCTTTATAGATTTTGCGAAAAAGTATTTTATTGTTAATTTTCCACAGATTTTACTTTAATTGCATTATTTAGTTTTAAATTTTAATCCTTATTTACATTTGCTAGCAGTGTACACTTTGAGAGAAAAGTTCACTTGGCACGCTAGTGTTTCAGGTGTATTTTTTCTTAGGCTTTGTAAAAAAAGAAAAACTGTATAGGGTAGGTCAAATGAATGGGCGTCCTAGTCCCCAGTTCAGAGTCTATTCGATTTTTAAGTATGAATCCTTATGTTGGACAAAAGGGGGAGTATAAGGGATTCAATATGGAGGAAATTAGCCTATGGTTACAGAAGATATGGAATAAATTAAACTTAAAATTATTTTCGAGATAACTAACAACAGTCGACAAAAAACGTTAGTCCTCTTTTTAATTAATTTATATTCCATCATATTATCGCAATTGCTACGTTTAAGAAAGTTCTAACGATATATAAAAAAACCTTAAGAAAATCCTAAAGTATTTTGTTTTAATTAAAAATTC
>NW_016164448.1:0-31501 GCF_001687245.7 Rhagoletis zephyria | reverse complement strand
ACTAAAATATAAAAAGATAAGCTAATTAAGCTACTGGGTTCATACGCCAATTATAAAGGTTTACAATCCTTTTCTTTTTAATTTTTAGTAATACTGCTAAAATTATATATTTTTTTTATTTTAATAGTAGGAACAATAATTACCATCTCGTCGAATTCTTGGTTAAGTGCTTGAATAGGTTTAGAAATTAATTTAGTATCTTTTATCCCCCTAATAAGAGATAATAATTTAATATCAACAGAAGCCTCTCTTAAGTATTTTTTAACACAAGCAATAGCCTCTGCTGTATAATTGTTTGCTATTATTCTAATATATATAAATAATTTCCNAATTAATTTATTATCTTTTATCCCCCTAATAAGAGATAATAATTTAATATCAACAGAAGCCTCTCTTAAGTATTTTTTAACACAAGCAATAGCCTCTGCTGTATAATTGTTTGCTATTATTCTAATATATATAAATAATTTTCCAACAATTCAAAATAATCTAATATTTAGTAATTTAATTATTTATTCATCTTTATTATTAAAAAGTGGAGCAGCACCATTCCATTTTTGATTTCCAAATGTAATAGAAGGCTTATCATGAATAAACGCTCTAATTTTAATAACATGACAAAAAATTGCTCCTCTTGTATTAATTTCTTATACTAATTGAAGAAATTTTATTTATTTAGTAATTATTCTTTCAACAGTAATAGGTTCATTGGGAGGATTAAACCAAACACCTCTTCGTAAATTAATAGCTTTCTCTTCAATTAATCATTTAGGTTGAATATTAACTACTATACAAGCTAGTGAATCAACTTAATTAATTTATTTTTCTATATATTCATTTCTATCTTTTAGATTAATTTTTATATTCAATAATTTTAAAATATATCATATTAATCAAGTTTTTAATTCATTTTTTAATTCAAAAATTTTAAAATTTTGTTTATTCTTTAATTTATTATCTTTAGGTGGTCTTCCATCATTTATTGGATTTTTACCAAAATGATTAGTTATTCAATTATTAATTGTCAATAATCAATATATTTTAATAACAATAATAACTGTAATAACTTTAATTACATTATTTTTTTACTTACGTTTATGTTTTGCTGCATTTATACTAAATTATTCTGAAAATAATTGAATTAATAATATACAAATAAATAATTTTTCATTTAAATGTATATTATTTCTTTCTTTTATTTCAACATTTAGATTAATTTTGATTTCTTTAGTTTATTTTATTTTTTAATTACAAATAAATTTAACTGTCTAAATATTTATAAAAAGGTTTTAAGTTAAAAAAACTAATAACCTTCAAAGTTATAAATATAAGTTAAATCTTTTAAGCCTTAGTAATTATTTTACTCCTTTAGAATTGCAGTCTAATATAATATAATAAACTATAAAGCCTAATTGATTAAAAAGAATTAATTCTTATAAATAGATTTACAGTCTATCGCCTAAATTCAGCCATTTAATCGCGACAATGACTATTTTCAACAAATCATAAAGATATTGGAACTTTATATTTTATTTTTGGAGCTTGAGCCGGAATAGTAGGAACCTCTCTTAGAATTCTAATTCGAGCTGAATTAGGACACCCAGGAGCTTTAATTGGNTTTATGCAATAATAGCAATTGGCCTTCTTGGTTTTATTGTATGAGCACATCATATATTCACAGTAGGGATAGATGTTGATACACGAGCCTATTTTACCTCAGCAACTATAATTATTGCCGTACCCACAGGAATTAAAATTTTTAGCTGACTAGCTACACTACATGGAACTCAATTAAATTATTCTCCGGCTATACTATGAACTTTAGGATTTGTTTTTCTATTTACAGTTGGAGGTTTAACAGGAGTTGTTTTAGCTAATTCATCAGTTGATATTATCCTTCACGATACTTATTATGTAGTTGCACATTTTCATTATGTATTATCAATAGGAGCTGTGTTTGCCATTATAGCGGGATTTGTCCATTGATACCCCTTATTTACAGGATTAATTTTAAATTCAAAATGATTAAAAACTCAATTTTTAATTATATTTATTGGTGTAAATTTAACCTTTTTTCCTCAACATTTCTTAGGATTAGCGGGGATACCTCGACGATATTCAGACTATCCAGATGCTTACACTACATGAAATGTAGTTTCAACTATTGGATCTTCTATTTCACTACTAGGAATTTTATTTTTCTTATTTATTATTTGAGAAAGTTTAATTTCACAACGACAAGTAATTTATCCAATACAATTAAATTCTTCAATTGAATGATTACAAAATACACCTCCAACAGAACATAGATACTCTGAGTTGCCTATTTTAACAAATTTCTAATATGGCAGATTAGTGCAATGGATTTAAGCTTCATATATAAAGTATTTTACTTTTATTAGAATATTTATAAATAAATGTCAACATGAGCTGCTCTTGGCCTTCAAAATAGTGCCTCTCCCCTTATAGAACAACTTACATTCTTCCATGATCATACACTTATAATTTTAGTAATAATTACTACTTTAGTTGGTTATTTAATATTTATGTTATTTTTTAATAATTATACAAATCGAAATTTATTACATGGCCAAACTATTGAAATAATTTGAACAATTTTACCAGCGATTGTGCTTTTATTTATTGCATTTCCTTCTTTACGATTATTATATTTATTAGATGAAATTAATGAACCTTCAGTAACTTTAAAAACTATTGGGCATCAATGATATTGAAGTTATGAATATTCAGATTTCATAAATGTAGAATTTGATTCTTATATAATTCCAACAAATGAATTAACTACAGACGGATTTCGATTATTAGATGTAGATAATCGAGTAATTTTACCTATAAATTCTCAAATTCGAATTTTAGTGACTGCAGCAGATGTAATTCATTCCTGAACAGTTCCTTCTTTAGGTGTAAAAGTTGATGGAACTCCTGGTCGTCTAAATCAAACTAATTTTTTAATAAATCGACCAGGTTTATTTTATGGACAATGTTCTGAAATTTGCGGTGCTAATCACAGTTTTATGCCAATTGTAATTGAAAGTATCCCTATTAATCATTTTATTAAATGAATTACAAATATAGTAAATNTCACTTTCATATATAATTATTTCTTTACTTTTAATTGGTCAAATTGCTTTATTAATATTAGTAGCAATTATTCAATCTTATGTATTTGCTGTATTAAGAACATTATACTCTAGAGAAGCTAATTAATGTCAACACACGCTAATCACCCCTTTCACTTAGTAGATTATAGCCCATGACCTTTAACAGGAGCCATTGGTGCTATAACTTCAGTTTCAGGTTTAGTAAAATGATTCCATCAATATGATATTTCATTATTTGTATTAGGAAATATTATTACTATCTTAACTGTTTATCAATGATGACGAGATGTATCACGTGAAGGTACATTTCAAGGATTACATACTATTTCTGTTACTTTAGGCCTTCGATGAGGAATAATTTTATTTATTTTATCTGAAGTATTATTTTTAATATATTTTTTTTGAGCTTTTTTTCATAGAAGTTTATCACCTGCTATTGAACTAGGAGCATCATGACCGCCTATAGGAATTAAACCCTTTAATCCATTCCAAATTCCTTTACTAAATACAGCAATTCTTTTAGCTTCAGGAGTAACTGTTACATGAGCACATCATAGCTTAATAGAAGGAAATCATTCACAAGCTACACAAGGATTATTTTTTACAGTACTATTAGGTATTTATTTTACTATTTTACACGCATATGAATATATTGAAGCCCCTTTTACAATTGCAGACTCAGTTTAATTATATATATTTTATCCTCGATAAGAACTTTTTCTAATCATGAGGCGAAATTCCCCACAGTAAGTGTTGCCGTCCGCGTAAAACGAAAACGCTGCACCAACACAAAAGTACTACTCGGGGACCAATTGGTGAAAAACTGCAAAAAGGTTTATTACTACATATACTGCGATTTCGTACCCGAGCCAATTTCCAGCCTTAAATTCTTTGGATTTGACTTTCTTGATAAATAGGAATGTCACCATTCGATAGTATTTACAACTATCGATAGTGATCTGAAGTTGTAAACTATCGACACCATCGATAGTACCATCGATGGTTTTGCACCTCTAGTTCTCATCTGCTATCGGTCTCCGTAAGGTAATGGAGGGCGTACGTCGCCTTTGGCAGATGAGCGCAATCCATCGCCTACGCAGGACGCCACATCGCCAAGGGGACTGTAGGCAGTGATCGGACTTCAACCACATTGTGGTAGATCTACCACTTTTTGGACCATCTACCACATCTACCACATAAGGTCTGAAATCCACCATATATTCACATTTTTGAGTAGTTATAATTTAGCTCCACATGATTTTCTTTATTTATTAATTTTAAAAGCAAAAATTGTCCAACACTAAACACTATGTGGTATTTAACAAGTAGGGGCACGATATCGAACCGAAAGTATCGAAATAGTACTCATTTAAAGTATCGCTGTAAAAATATCGGGTATCCATTAATATCGCAATAAAAAGACTCGATATTCCAAATATCGATACAAAATTCAAAAAATTAAATCTGAATATTGGTGCCATTTTCTATTTAAGAATTAACACTTTGCACTTTATAAGTACATCACTGAAGGCGCGCCACATACCAACCTAGGATAGTACACATTTCTGCGCTTTAAAGGGCAAAATATATCCATATTGCTTTTCATATAAATTCCAAAGTAAGTACGGTTATAGTACGACATAGATTTGCAAGAAATGGAATGTTTAAAAACAATATTAACCACAAAACTTTCAATAGAAAGTCAATAAGGACAAATTTTTACATTTTGGAATTTGGAAAATTAACTTTAAATCAGTGATGCTCAGAGAGAGCTTTTACTCAATACGTGCCTATACAAAATGTATGGAAAGGTTAAAAAAGCTTTGCCCGCAGGCGAGGCGGTGCCCATCAGTGCTTTAAATATTTCAAATATTACTACAAAAAGTTTTATACAAATAGTCTTGCCCAATTCCCAGAGTTTTAACTTTTGACGTTTTTATTTTATTTTCCAATAATTTGTGATACAAATGTATTATTATCCACATTAACTTTGTAATGCACATTTACGATTCGATACGATACAAGGGTTCTGGTACTCGATTCCAAAAAATATCGTTTGAAAACTTTCGAGTAAAAAGTATCGGTATCGAATGGCAAAAATATTGATTTGGTATCCTATCGTATCGAAATTCGTGTCCCTAATAACAAGAATGATAGTCTACAAGATTTCGCATTCACGGCGGCGATGAAATTTCTCAAGTAAAAGTAAACAAAGCCGAATGGGAGGAGAAAAGAAACTGTCAAACAGTGAATTTTCTCAATTTTTCAATATTAAACTTTTTAAAATTGCAAAATATATGATTTACAAAAAGAACTAATAAAGAAAATGTAAAAAATCGGCGATTTTTATGAAAGTATTAGCTCATTACAGTACATCTAAAGTTTTTAACGCGTTGTTTACGTTTACTTGAGGATTGTCAAAATTGGCAAAACCCAAGTTAAAAGTTTTTCTAGAGATTCGAATTAAAAATTTTCAGTTAAGGTGAAACCTTGCAGATTTTTCTTAGTTTTCATAAAAAGTTTGATCCGAATCCTGAGATCTACCACATATTTTTTAAATCTACCACATTTTTTTCAGAATCTACCACACAGAATTTTTATTAAGTCCGATCACTGACTGTAGTAGGTTTAGTGTTGGAAACCTATCGATAGTGTATACATTCGATAGTTTCGATACTGATAGTGCAAAATATTCGATAGTATCGATACTATCGAAAACTTGTTTTCACTTTGTCAAATTCAATGGCTTTTCTCGTCAAATATGTGAAAACACATTGTCAAATGAAACTTGACTTAGGCCAGAGTAGATCTTCAGTCGTGTACATGTCCACCTAAATGGGCTACCGGTTTTGGCTCATAATATAATCGGTAAAGGTATCGGAAAAGGAGAAAAAGTTGTGTCAAAGTATGCCCATTTCGTAACTAGAAATACCATAAAGATTATTTGTATCAGTTTTGGGCGTAATTCAATTAATTTTCAATTATCTCGTTAATTGATTAAAAAAGTAATTGCAATTAAATTTTTAATTGCACTTACCATTAAATTATTTGTTATTAAACCTTTTTTATTGTGCATTGCAATTAAATTAATTGTAATTAAATTATTTGCAATTAAAATTTTAATTGCAATTAAATTTGTAATTGCACACTACAATTAATTTAATTGCAATTACTTTTTTTAATTGTTCTACGAAACAATTAAAAATAACAATTAACCTAATAAATAAAAAATACCGAAATAATAATTACAAGATTTAGAAAATTCTACATACAGTATTTTTTTGTATAAAAGAAAGGTGTAGTTATATAAGAATATCCAGCCATTAGTCCCGACAATGCCGAAATAGTGCCGAATGTCCAAAATGTCTCGATATTATCAAGTACCGAGAATCCCGAGATAGTACCGAAAGTCTCGAAAATGCTGAATTTTTTTATTTTTACACTGAGTTAATGCAAGTATTTAATCAAGCCATAAGTGCTTAGTGGTTTGGTATTCAGTATTTAGTGAAGCCCTAAATACTAAGGCCCAATTTCAGATGGCCTATTTAAGTAGAGATTGTTGATTACCTTCCATTATTCATTTTCAGATCATACATTTAATCTGCACTTAAATGGTCAATATTGGCTATTTAAATATGAGATATGCAACCCTGTGTTTGTACCAAACAACCAAGATTGATTGGTAGGTTATTTAATCAATCCCACCAGAAAACAATCAGCTGTTCAGCACAAAATGTAAACAAACAAGCAAATGCAACAACAATTTCAAGGAACAAGCAGCAGCGCTGCCAATTGTTTGGCATATTTAAACATAGTTGATCTGAAACCCAGCGAAAGTTAAATGGCATTTAAACAACAATCGACAATTAAACTTAAGTGCCATTTAAATATTCATTTGAAATCGGCTCTAAGTAGTTTTGTATCCAGTATTTATTTATTTATTTGTGTTACGAATGGCAACTGTCGTCAGTTGCTGTAAAGTTATCGATAATCGAAATTTGACAGTTTGACAACAAGCAAGTGGCTGTAAACAAGCAGTGCGAGTAAAATTAAATTATTAAAATAAAGAGTTTTAAAGAAAAGACAAGAATAAAGTTTAGTTCATCACAATTATTTGTTTAAGAGGTAGAGAAGTGCATGAACGCGGTCTCAATCAGGCGACATTTAAAGGATAATTCCAATCCTCTAGAGCTACCGCCTACACTGTAAGCAACAGTCAATTCTTTCAAGGTTTTTCTTTTATTATCGTTTTGTGTTCATTTTCAAAGCATATTGAGGAGTTCCAAAAGAAGCTGTAGTGTAATTGGTTAATAAACAGATGAACCACGTCGTTCAACATCAATACCTCCGCTCATAAAAGCTTGCGCACCTCTTCGAATTTTCGCAGAAGGAAGTGCCACAGCAATGACTTTAATTTGGAAAGCTTGGTGTGTCGGTAGTTTTAAAAGAGGTTCTTCAGTTGATAAAGGAAAAAATTTGCTATCAGTGTTCGCTTTTGTTTCGCCAAAAGGGCGTACTCCACGGGAACTTAAATTTCAAGTTGTTGTTTTGTTGTTTTCACCATATTCTGTAAAAGCAAACTGCATAGCAAAATTTTTATATCGTTCAAACTATTAAAAAGTAAAATATATGACAAACTTTTCAATTTTCGCTCCTAAATACGCTCCAAAAACCCTCCCAGCAACCACAAAACTGTAGTTTCCTGTACACACACTTTGTAGCAACTGCAGTTGTCAGTTGAAAGTTGCCAGTTGCCATCCATAATATCGTCTTGGCAACTAGCAACGCAACTCAAGTTCGCTTGCTATCGATAATCGACCCATTAGTAAAGACAAAGTCTCCAAATACTTTTGTTCTCGGTATTTAGTGAAGGCAAAGTCACTAAATACTTTGGTACGCGGTAGTTAGTGAAGTCAAAGTCCCAAACTAACTTAATACTTTTAGACAAAGTATTTAAGACTGTGAAAATAAGTAAATACTAGCATAGTTGGTATTTAGTAACATCCAAAATACTTAAGTAAAGCAGTGTTTGCATTATTCAACTTTGCGTTCAACAATTGCGTTCAACTCAACGCAGGGTTGCACGAAAAAAAAGTTGAATGGTTAAATGTTGGCTGGCGACCAACTTTGTTGAAAGCGATTAGTTGAAAGGCCGTTCAACCAAAAGTTTAATGCAAAGTTGAACAAAGCAAACACCTTTTTATGGCGAATATTTTGATATTTTTTCTTATTTTGATATTTTTAGCCATTCTACTTTTTTTTCGTGCAACCCTGCGCTGAGTTGAACGCAAATGTTGAACGCAAAGTTGAACAATGCAAACACACTTTAAATAGTACTTTGATATTTACCACAACACAAATACCTAAATACTTTTGTACTTAGTAAATACAACTTTGCCCATCACTGCATCAATCAAGATTCAAGATTCAGAATTCAATATTCTCTATGCCTTAACACAGACCTCTCAGGCCTGCCCACTAGATCTTTAAACGTAAATTTTTAATAAAATTCACAAAACAATTAAAAAATAATTAATTGTTAACTTCAGAAAATCACAATTAACAATTATTTAATTGCTGTAGAGTTAACGATAACAATTATTTAATCGTTAATTGCTACCACTAGAATCAACAATTAACTTATTGTTAATTGTTATTCTCCACTACAATTAACAATTAATCAATTGTTATTTTCATTTTCCACTACAATTAACAATTAATTAATTTTTAATTGGTTTTCTCCACAATTACAATTAACCAACTGTTAATTGTGATGGAAGCAATTAACAATTAATTAATTGTTAATTGTCCTTACAATTAAAATTTGCCCAACACTGATTTGTAAACACAAGAAGTTCACAACATAGAACTTGTGTAAAACAAAACGAGATCGTGTATTTCAATAACACATTTTATAACAAAAAACATCTTTTATAGTCCAACTCTAATAGTGTGAACAAAATATAGAACTATCGATGGTGCTATGAAAAATTCGATAGTGGCGGCAATATGACACCATCGATACTATCGATAGCCCCATCGATAGTTTTCTATCACTAAGGAGAGGTCGTCGCAGAGTGTATATGCATTGTCACACCTTGTAGATGTCGTCGTTGCAATTTGATGTACTCCCTCTCGTACAGGTCCCCAGGCCGCCGTGGAAAATTGCACTCACCCGTGATGCCAACCGTTCCCGCACCTACATCGTTGCATTGTACCCTGGGTCGGCTAAGCGCACCTCATCCCTCGAGAAAATCCACCTCATAGTACCTAAAAGTCGAGTATTTCGTTCACCTTCTAGGTATTATCTCTCAACAAACGCTCTTGAATAGCTAACCTACCATATAGTGGAATCGTGGTTGCTTCTTGGATACTGCGCGTTCACGTATCGGATTCGCATTTTGTTGTCGCATACCCGCAAGTAACTAAATTAGAAATTTGTGTCACACCAACGTAAATTGTTCGCAAAAATTTCGATCATGGCATTGATGCTATAATAGCCTTTGCGATTATAATAAAGGAATTTGTCTTTAGTGGGAGAAACAATTTTGATGGGACGCACACAAAATGATGCCAGGAAACTTGTATTTTTTATAGAATTCTCTCCTGGCTTGGAGTTTTTCATTGTCGCTTATGTCGAGATTGATCCACTGAGGACACAGCCGTTGCAAAATGCTGATTGACTCACTGAGGACACGGCAGTTGCAAACTGTAGATTGCGCCATTGGAACATCGAAATATTTTCCAACTCTATGCTCGGCAAGAAGCCGTAAAACAGCAGACAATCAGTGAACTGAAGATATGCAAGACGACCTTGTGGAGTCTGCACTCTCTTGAATAACGCTTAGGACGTATGAGAATGCATCTTTATTTAGCCGGTAGTTTTTAATAAACGTGTATTAAAAAGTATTTTAGTATAAACACATTCTTCAATATAAAGGCATGCACCTACATTTGTTCGTCCACATCAAAAGGGTTGCTTGCATCTTTCAATGTATTTCATTCAATTTGTAGAGTGCCATTTTCTTCTTGCACTTTCCTCCTCCATTGCCATAACTGCACATGACAGTGAACTCATTTTTATTAACTAAAATAATTAAAAACTAGCAACCCGCCCCGGCTTCGCACGGAAATAAAATATAAGGCCTATGTCACTCACTGAAAAAACGATTAAAATCGATCCCGTAGTTTTGATTTATTCATTACTGCCCGTGGCCCGCACGCGTTACATTTGGAGTAAAACAGTTCCCCTTTCTTTATACCATGAAGATTTCCTGCTATCTTTGGAATATCTAACGCGCGCTCCGAATCAATAAAAACTATTCAAAAACTGTATTTTAATTATGTGCGATTTATTAATATAGAACGTGAACAGAGCGGTTTATTTCGCTGAAAAAACACTCACAACTAAAAATTTTTCAAATTTGGGTTTTCTGTATAAAAACCCTCAATGCAATGGAATTCAGTACGGCAATAAAGACATGAATTGAAAATACATACATACATACATACATACATACGTCCGAAATTTAATTATGCGAGAGATTCGTACATATGTACTTACATACATACGTACCGAGTTCTTTCACCATACGATCTAATTCGACATGAATGAGGTGGGGTGAGATTCCCGCATAACTTCTAATGTTTCATTCGGTTGACAGCGAACAAACACACAAACAGCTTTTTTTGGAAAAAGTGCTGCTTTTGTTTAAACAATTTTGGTTAAATAAGATATGAATCAACTATTTTTTTTGATGCAGAACGAAAGTAAATATTTCAAAGTTTAACTTCAAGTAAGTTTCATTTTAATCGGTGGATTCTTTTATGATTTATGGCTGTGTAAACAAAAAATTTATGGGTTTTTACCACATTTTGTCGGATTGCCACGCCCCCTTTATATATTTATTCACATTATAATGACATAAACCTTCCTCTTCGACCAATCTATCTATTAAAAAAAACCGCATCAAAATCCGTTGCTTAGTTTTCAAGATTTAAGCATTTAAGGGGACATAGGGACAGAAAAAGTGACTTTGTTTTATAATATGTAGTGATGTGGTAATTATTCACTATTGTAAGCGAAACTTCTTTTTTTTACTTAGATCCAGCTGATTTCGAAACTTCAAAATGAGGCATTGGAGTTTGGCAGCACTTTTTTCGAGATCACATCGTGTATGATTAATGTGACCAACTATTTCATAGCTCAAAGAAGTACAGGTTACGTTGTGCTAAGTTAACGCCGCGAGCCGATTACGAAATATCGAATGCGGCTGATTTCGGTCGCTGAGAGCTCAGTGTTTGTTCAGAAGTGCGAGCCAAAACGCTTCCAACTTAGCCTCACGAAAGTTGGACAGTCTAAAAGAAAGGGTGGAGATGATTCCACTTCATATTCCTCTTGACAGCTGCTACAAAAGGATCAGTTGAAATTCCTAGTCTCACTGCATGACTATCAATCGCACAAAGTCCTATCAGAATCCCCATCACTAGCCCTTGATAGATAACGTGTTTTAAAGTGCCCTATAAAAACATTTACTGCAGCAGCAAAACGTCTTCTTTTCCTTTTTATGTCACAAAAGGACCCGGTTTCCCTTAGCCTAATAGCAGTTCGTGCTACGACAATTCTGTCTGCAATATCCGCAGGTACCGTGTTCAACATATGTATGTTAAGCTCCAGTGTAGGTGTGGTTCCTAATGCTCCGCTAATTCCTGTTTTACAAGTGTAGCCTTCTCTATTGAGTTTGACCAGACAAGGGTTAATTGAAACAATATAGACATAAATCTGGCTTCCTTGAGCTAATGAACTAATTTGGGCGAGAGACCCCACCTTTTACCGATAGCTCCCCTACAGCGATACAAGGCTACCGATGCCTTTCCTACCCTTTCCTCAATGTTAGGCTTCTACGACAGCCGCCGTTGATCGCCCTCCTAGTTACCTGGTTCAGGTAACCTTGAGCCAGATCAAAAAGGGTGTATAGAAATCGTCCCTTAACCAAAAGTTCCACATTATCTACATAGGCGATCACCCGACAGCCCACTTTTTCCAATTCCTCCAGAAGGTCGTTTACAACCGCAATCCAGAGCAGGGGAGAGGGAACACCACCTTGTGGAGTGCTTCTATTGACTCTGCACTGATTGCAGACGCTCCCCCACTCCGCCGCGACTGTTCTGTCACGAAGTAAGCTTATTAGGTTGGCTTCAACCCCTAGATTATGAATATACTTGACTATTGCCTCTGGAGTGACATTTTTAAAGGCTCCTTCTATATCGAAGGCCCCTACTGCATAATCTTCATGCGTGAAGGCTTCCTCTGAGCACTTTACCAATGTGTGCAGGGCGGTATTCACCGACATTTTCTTGCAATAAGCATATTGAGCTCTTGAAAGACAGTCACCAGGAATCGCATTTCTTATGTACAAGTCTATCAGTCTCTCAAGCGTTTTTAGCAAAAACGGGGGAAACATGAGAGCCTTTTCCGGCCTTCGGGGTGAACGCAAAACTGACTATCTTCCCAACCTTGGGAATGTACCCGGTCCTCGCGCAGTTCGCATAAATAGGATCAAACCAATTGCACGACACCTTCAGAGCCCTTTGCAGCTTCGCAGGTATGACGCCATCGGTCCCCGCCGACTTTAATGGTTTGAACGAATTTATCGCCCAGGCCATGTGACAATCGTCCAGAAGATCGGAGAAGTACAGGACCTGGGAGGAGATTCTGTAACCAGTTAGCGACAATTTCCGAATCGCTATCGTACTTTTTGACACAAACACAATATCCTAGCGATCCGGAAATTGTCGCTGACTGGTTACAGAATCTCCCTCCTGAAGTACAAAATATCGAAAAGAAGTACATTTGACTTCCGAAAGAAGTACGGTTGGTCACATTATGTATGATCAAGGCATAACAAGGTAGAAGTGAATTCGCATCTCCCTCTTTTGAACTTCGACTGAAATGTCAACTCTTAACCCTATACAATTAAAAATTTTAATTTTTTGATTTAAATTTTCAATCGTGTGCTGTGCGACTGATTTTAAATACACAATGAAACTAAAAGGAATTACGAGCGGTGTGCAGTGTGTGCGTGCGAGAACCATTTTAGTCAGTGACTTTATATTTGTTGCCCATCGCAGCTGAGTATTTCTAAGCGGGCGCTCAGTTTTCCTAAGCGGACACTCTATCTACATGCCAACGCTGCATATGAAAACTCGATTACTTACTGCCATACCTAAATAAAAGCGTCAGCGTTGTCTGGTTGCCAAAAAATTCTCATGCCCATACAATTTGTATGAAGCATACCGAAACAACTCGGCGTCAACGCTGAGCGGTTGGAAAATCCCATTTTGACAGGGCATTAGGTATTGAAGTTGGCTGCAGGAAACGGCCAAACTGTCCTTTTCGTGTTACACACAAACAAACCTATGCTTATTGTTGGTGTTATTTCTTCATTTGACGTAGCGTTGACGCTTTTTTTTAGGTATGGCACTTCCGCGCTAACGCTAGGCGTCAGAAACCGCTCCGCCCAACGCTTTTGTTTAGGTATGGCAGTAAGTGCCTACCAGGGTTGTTGCGAATATTCGCATTCGCAACCGCGGAGCTTCCGCATTAATTTTGACATTCGCTTTCGCTTTCGCATTCGCAAAAATCAATGCGGATCTTTTGCGAATGCGAACATTGAAGGGACCGAAAATTACAGTCATTTTTTTTACGAGTTAAACTTGACCAAATATTTTTTATTCCGAAATAAAAGTACTTTCCGGATAATAAACAAAAATCGCTTGTCAAAATTAAACAAGTTTGGTATCCAATAAAAGAGGACTTAAATAGCTTTAAAACTGAAATGTCTAAACAAGCAAAGTCACCTATTAAAAAATATTTCAATAAAAAATGTTAATTAATTACCATAGAACAAACATTGGGTCAGGTATGTATTTACATGAATTTCTTTAGTATTAAGTTATTAAAAAATATAAAAAGAAGTGGTAACCTTCTTCCGTTATTTCTGTTTAAAAGCTTTTTCAGTCCTCTTTCATATGATACCAAATTTGTTTAATTTGGATAAGCGGTTTGTCTATTATCCGGAAAGTACTTTTATTTCGGAATAAAAAATATTTGGTCAACTTTAACTCGTAAAAAAATAACTGTAATTTTCGGTCCCTTCAATATTCGCATTCGCAAAAGATTCTTTATTATCCGGATAGGACGGTTATTTCGGAATAAAAAATATTAGACCAAATTTAACTCGGAAAAAAAAAACTGTTATTTTCGGTCCCTAGAATATTGTGCAAGTGCACTGACGTATATCTAACCAGTCACAGAAGAAAGCATTAAAAATGAGTTACAAAAACTAAAATCGAAAAACGCTGATGACGTGACAAATTCCGAAACAACCAAAATAAAGATAATGAAGAATTCTTTCGAAAAAACGGTGTTTAAAAAACGATTGTGCCATGATGCTAGATTGTGAAGATGAAAGTCAGGAGGATACATCCGACATTTGCAGCCCCGATGAAATTCTCAAAATGTAATTATTGCACCGCAATAAAAATAAATAAACATGACTGAAAGTCCTCTTAACTGGTGCAGAGTTAATCGAAAAGAATTTACAAATTTTCGAATTTTTCAAGTTTGTCGCCTCGAGCGAGTAGTTATATAGAGGCGCAGGTTTGATTTACGACCCTTCGAAAAGTTTTTATTAAGTACAATGTTCCAATTTTTAAATTCAAGTACTAAAAAAAATATTCAGTCTTATCATGAGTTTAGTTTTCCCCGAACCGGTCCACTTTTCACTTTTGGTTTTCATGTACATATTTACTATGGGCGGAATACAAATTTTCGGATGATTTTTTTTTCGGGCAAAACTCAGGATAAGGCAGATTATTAAAAATTATTAACCCTTCCATTTTTTATTTACCTAAATCACCTAATTTATCCATCCAAATTATTTCTTTAAAATACATGACATCCGCATTCGCATTCGCATCCGCGGATGTTAGCTTTTAAACATCCGCATTCGCATCCGCGGATGTCTAACATTCCACATTCGCAACATCCCTGGTGCCTACATATCAGTAAATCGTTAATTGTACCCGTTGTCCGCTACTGCGTGACATTGTAACCAATTTTAGATCAAAACTCATACCTAACGCTCATATCTATTTTCGGTCAAAAAGCAGTATATTACTGCGCAAAAATCCCGTTTCGCATTATCTCCGTTTAAAAATAAAAGTATTTATTTCAGTATATTACAGAAACAGCTTTGCACTAAATTAAAGGAATTTCTGGTGTACCATGCACGTAATATCAGGTATTGCTTTATTATACACTCCGAGACAAAATGATATGTCTAACAAAAGCCATGTAAAGCGAAATGTTCTTACTTTGTACAAAAATTAGAAAAATTCAAAAAATATTCTTAGCAATATTCTAGTTTGAAGTGTCTAAAAAATTCCGTTGATTTTTTATTTTTTTTTTTTGCTGACGACGTCACGCATTTTCTTCCATACAAAGTTACTATGTTCGACAGTTTGTTTTGTATGGAAGAAATAGATAATACAGTCGGCAAAAAATAACCAAAAACAACGCGAATTCTTAGCCTATTGGAACTTGCCAAAACTGCATGCTTGGAATTTTTCTAAAAATTATGAATACAAAGTTTGTAGTTGTGGTTTTTCTTATTGACGTGAGCTATATATCAAACTAAAGTGCAAGCTGCAGTTGCAGTTGACCGTGTTGGTCACAAAATATAAAGTGGCAGAAAAGTCGACAGTGAGTAATATAACCTATTGACAAATATTAACAAATTTTCCGTGGCATTGAGATTTGAAAAAGGTATTAGGTATTATACATAGTTTTAAAATATATTTCACGTATTTTTGTACTGAAAGGGTTAAAGAAGCTTTAGTTTAAAAGTGTTATACTAAACCATAAACGGCGCAAATTTGCAGTGATTATTGCGTTTCAGATTACGTCTACTAAAGTCCGTGGACAGATATTGTGAGAGTTTGGACTATACCTTAAAGATGACTTTCACGGCACTGTACGAAGCTTTGAGAAGAGTAAGATCCTTTAATAATTATCCTCGGTTATCAGGTCTCTAGCAATACAAGATTAATTTTTGTCTTTCACGAAGTTCTTTAAACAAGTTTTGAGCCAAATACTCCCCCGAATTTTCTTATAAAATTTACCTTTAGGTTTATACATCTTAGGGCCGTTTTCTGAAGTAACTTTAAAGCTACCTTATATTTAAAGGTTGGATTAAAAATAAAGCTATGTCTAAAATTAAGCATTTCTATTATCGGTTGTTTCTTGGTTGTAAACCAATTGAAAACCGATAATAAAATCCTTTACTTTCGAAACAATCATAAATTTTAATGCAACCTTTAAATATAAAGTGAGCTTTACAGGTTACTTGAGAAAACGGTCCTTATGCATACATCCAAAATTTGTTTTAGAGAATCAATGGGCACGTTCAGAAGGCGCAACAGCTCATTAGCTGGTGCGATTGCATCTTCTGAACGCGTTGTTGCGTACTTCTGATCAACTGAATAGTTGCGTGTTAGATGATCGTAATATTTTTCTGATCATTTGAGGCATGTTGGTGTGTAGAAGACGAATAACGATCACTGATTTTTTTAAGCAACGGTTGCGCTCAACTGCTGCGCCTTCTGAACCTACCCAATGTGAAATAATTGCAGAAACCGGTTTGCTGAGCAACCGAGACGTCTACTTTTTAAATAATTTTTGTAAAACAAATGGGCAAGTACATATCGTCCCCCGCATGCCAGAGACATGAATGTGTAATACCATGTCCCCACCAAAAAGTTAACCATCTCAAATCGAACTTAACCACATCACTAACTATTGCTGTCCATACTGCGGTTTGAGGTTTATAAAACAGTAAAAATGTAAAGAACAATGTTCGGATCTACAATACTCGATTCATAACTAAATCACTGCAAATATCGGAGCAAAAACAAATTTTCCGTACTAGATTGATTTTTTTATTTTCGTTTCTGACACTAATTGTTTGACTTAAATATTTTCTATTCATGCAAAAATAAGAACGCGAGGCAATGTAAGGATAATATGTTACATATTTAGGTAATTTTTAGCATTTTCTATAAAGTAGAACGTATCTACCACTTAATTTTTTAAAGAGCAATAGGATCTAAACCTTTTCTCCTTTATATAAATTTAATTCTACATATGTTATTTTTTAACAACTTAAGTATAGTTCTGCACATGATAAAAACATTACAAGGTAAATTCATTCTCTCAATTCGTCGGCCATGATTTTGTTCTGACGTTTGCCAACATTTTAAAATCATATAAAATTGAAAATAAAAAAATTAAATTGTTCACAATTGTTGTTGTTTGAGATTGAAAATGAGAATGTGTGTGTGAGTTTGAGTTTTGATTTTAAAATTATATTGTTGGCAAACGTCAGACTGCCTCTCAATGGTTTTACCTTGTTATGTTTTTATCATGGTTCTGCATCCACCAATTTCGACAGCCATACATCAAATAATAAGGAAGTTACTTTACTAGAGCATTGCTATGAAAGAGTTACTTTTTAACAGTGAAATTTGGCTAACTTTCAATTTTTTTACTGAAACCGGTGGTGAACACTAAAAAAACGGCCCCAAGAGGGGCATAACATGAATGAAAAAAAACGGAATAGTTTTGAAGTCCAGCGGAGTAGAGGAGTAGATTTAAAGCTTTTTCAAAACCCACTAGTAGGGAAAGAATTTTTTACTTTTTAACGCTTATGACCCACAGATGCCGGGAAAACACAGGGTTATATCAGACTTTCGACGTGGGTTCGAGTTGGTTAGCTTTTACCCATCTCAGTTAAATGGTTAAGTGCTGTCATTTTTATATGGCGAAACTACGCTAAATCAAGTGGGTCATCGGGATAACCAACTCATAACTACGTGGTTAGCTCCGGTGGGGACATGGTATAAAGATTAAATTTTTTGGACTTTTTTATATGTCAAAAGGTTTGCTCACTAGTTTTGACACTCCCTTAACTCCCTTACAAAAGCTTTGCTTTGTGTGGGTTCGACACAGTGCCTTGCTAAGTGAGCCGATTTGGTCAAGAGGGAGCGAGAAAACTGTTTTCTGAGCAAACCTTATATTATTGAATCATGCTGTATGATAGCAATTTTTTTCGTATTCGTAGCGGAGATTCGACTTCGTAGCTTTTTTACGATGGATTGCGTGACGGGCTGATTGTCAATTAAATGTAATGGTTTGTATTGCATGCGCTCCACGGTTTTCACATTTTCAATCTCATAAATTGTTTATAATGACTTTTGCTAAAATTTCAAAATCAAAAGTTATCAAAACAAATTCCATGGGACTGAGAAATATTATTTTCTACTTTTTAGTCCATTTATCGAAACGTAGTACAGTGCACGCACGATAATGTGAACACCGTTAAATGTAAACACCCCAAAATATGATCACTTTTTATTTTGCATTGACTACTCTGAAGTAGGGATATTGCGAATGTGGAATTTTAGACATCCGCGGATGCGCATGCGAATGCGGATGTCTAACAGCTAACATCCGTGGATGCGGATGCGAATGCGGATTTCAAGTATTTTTAAGAAACAATTGGGTAAGTAAATTAAGTTATTTAGGTTAAGAAAAAAATGGGGGCTGAAAATGTCGGATGTATCCTCCTGACTTTCATCTTCACTTGAAGAATCTAGCATAATGGCGAGATCTCTGTTTAAACACCGCTTACAAGCGAAACCAGATGTGCCAGGTTTTTCTAAAACTTTTTAAAAATAATTCTTCATTCTCATTCTCTTGGCTGTTATCAGCGTTTTTTCGATTTTAGTTTTTGTAATTAGTTGTTAATACTTTCTTCTGCGACTGGTTTGAAAAGTTTGTTCTTATATCGGATTATTATATGTGAATATGGAAAATTAATTATTATTTTCCGGGAATGAAAATTTTGAACGAAATTCTGTTTCCAAAGTAGTGTCTGCCAGCCGAATCGGATCAAAATATTCTTATTTTTTTAAAAACCACCCCGTTTCTTTATAAGCATTTGAATTATTGGAATCACGGATGATGAGGGTCTCAGATAGTTACGTAATTCTTACCTAATTAAAGGTCAGACCTATAGCTTTTTAATTATTTGAGCATCGATTCTCTTTACAGCCAGACGTTGACCATTTCTGCTGGAAATCCCTATTGAAGGAGCTTACTCTTTGACTTTAAATAGCACAGAAGGAACACTTCGGGGGTTAGTTTTACCACAGAAGTTTTTAGCCAAGGATCCAATGTATATCCCAATGAAAAAAATATTGCCCGAAAAGTAAACCAAATGACTACTTTTGAAATGTTTGCTAAAAATAAACTCCCCAAAGAGCCCCAATTGAAATGAATACATGTAACACATGATACAAATATTTAAAGGTAGTTTCACTTCTTCTTCTTAGCCGCCATTGCACAGTGGTAGAATAGGCTCATTTAGCGGCGTTTAATTAATAGCGCTTAGGGAAATTTTTTTTTCTTTGCGTAATATTTTTTATCTGAAAATAGATTAAGCTACAATGTTAAACAAAAAAAATTTTTTACGTATATAAATATTTTTTTTTGTGAAAGTTGCAATTTTTTTCATATTGACGACATTTTTTATTTCATTCAGGAAAAAATTACAAAGTTAATATATTTAATGTTTCACTTTCTTTTAGGCCAAAAATTTATTAAACTTTAATATTGAAATCATTTATTTTTAACATTAATTTATTTATATTTTTTTATGTATTAAACTTTAAATAATTTTTATTTATTTCTGTGCTATACATTGTCAATAAAACGACATATGTAGGTACAATTATGTTGGAAATAATAGGCTTAAGGCAAATGTACGAGTTTTTATTCAGAATCATCAGAACCAACAGCGTCTTCTTGTATAATTGGATCTGAAAGCAAATTTAGTACATCACTGCCTATTTCTATATTGTTCCGGGAGTATCCAGATGGTTGTTTGGAGAGCGAGGATATGAGAGGATCAGAAGAGAAAAGAATTGAGTGAATTAAATCCTCCATTGTGTTTTTTCTTGAATTTTTGCGTGTGTGGTGCTCTCTAAAATTCCTTAAATCTTTATTTCGGGCTTCCTGTGCTTCTTCTGACATCATGCCAATTGGGAGCGAGACATTATTTATGATGCCAGCACCGTGAATTAAAATTTTATGCACGGAAGATGGCATATAGAACCATGGGTATTTTTCTACAAATATTTCCGCTGTTTCAAAGCAATATATTTTGAAAGCATGTGTATTAACTTTATACCCACAAGTCATAGTTCGTAAAATAACACTAAATCTACTGATTAGTTCCTCACTGATTCCAGTTAAAAGTGCAGCCAATTTTGGTTGTTGGAAAAAACGTCTAGCAGTATTTCCGCTATTGGTATTTTCCGAACCAGGTTTAGGTAATCAACTAGTAAACACATCTCATTTCTTAACTTTTCTTATATATTCAGCTTAGTTTGTTGTACAACTGATTTATCGGTGCTACGAACTGGCCACTTTTGAATTGGCAATCTATATGCAATATGTAAAATGCATTCAAAACATCTTATCCAAACATGTAATGTTGACAAGCCATACTCATACATATTAGTATTAGGTGGTAGATTTTTAATAGAATTTAAGTCATTCATAACTTTGGGTGTGGCTCCACAAATGCCACATGTTTGTGACGAGGATTCTGCAATCACACTAAAAACTTTGCCATCGATCATTGTCTGGTGAAATTGGCGATGAATTTGAAACGACTCAAACTGTGTTGGAATAATTTCAGATATTTGCTGTTTTACTCTTTCAATTTCAGTTCTGACTAAGTTAGAAGTTTCTTTTTCATAAATCAATTTAATTGGTCTACAAAACCGAGTAGAAGAAGGCCGAGAATTCTCCCATAGAATAACGCTTCCCATTTTGACTTGTAGTGGCACAATGCACACTGCAAATAAATCTTCATCATTTATGTTCGATTCAAGGTCAGAAAAGCTTTGCCTGTAAGTGGAATGTCCACTACTGCCATCTCATCCCCACTTGTATATCGCAGTTATAATGTCTTCATTGAGGTTGACGAAAATTTCCTTCTGTGATTCAACGACCCTTGTAACAGTATGATCAACCAAGGTCTGTAGGGATACTTCAGCAGATGTGTCGCCAATTTGGACTCCGACCGGATAGCACTTCTTTTTTGCTAATAAAAATGCATATGTTGGATATATGTTTGAGTTTCTTATTTTTGCACCAGATTGCATTAATTTATACGAGTATTTTGTGAAATCCCCGTCCACGTAAAGAGCTAAATCTTCATCAGGGCTGTATGGAATAGAATTTTTTGCCGTAGAAGTAATAGTTTTTTGAATTTTTGCTGCGACCTCGGTATCAGAATGTACCATGGATACCACATCGGAAGCTTTTCTCTTTCCTGCTTTGTGTAAACTTACGCGCGTCGCTACCATAAGTGCATAGGAAGAAGTTTTATTTACAAGCTGTGAAACTTTTTTGACTTGGGTTTTAGAGATACATTCTGTGAAATCCTTTGCAGGTCGTCCAAAAGAAGTGCTACTTATCGGCTCAACTAATATTATTTCACTGTCCAACAATTCTTTGTTACGTTCTTCAAAATACAATAATGTTCTGTGGCAACTCTTCCACTTCTCAACTAATTTGCTTATAAAGCTCCGCAACTTTCTTTTTATTTCCTGGCACTGCTCCTCAGCATATTTTGTTTCGTCTATTACAGAGATGGGCGAATTGCACCGAAGAGCCGGCTTGGCTCATTTAGGAGCCCGATGAGGGGGTCATCAAAAGCCAGCATGAAGAGGGAAGAAGAGCGTAATAAAACAGATTGTACTCCGACTCTCATTACTAAACTGAAACTAAGATTGTGTTGGTGAGCGCAGAGCAATTTCAGCTACAGTGGTTTAAAAGCGAATCGTATGGGGTAAATGTAACGTATGTAGGTACGCTTTTAAGAATAACAAATTTTCATCGAAAAAAGTAATTTTTCTTTTACGTTGCAAAATAATTTTTGTATGTATGTACATACATATTTATTTAAGCATATATCTATTATCGCTTTGGATTTTTATTGAAGGAATGGCTTTATTTTTTTTCTTTGATATTATATTCCCACTCTCCTTTAATGGAGAAGTGACACAAGAGGCATTGCATTTTAGCAAAAGCATTTGAAATCATAAAGGCAGTTAAGCCACAGTATTAAATGCCGACCACTGATGTACATATGTATATATACATACACAGTTAATAAGAATCAAACAATTTGGTAAACTGTTTGAATATTAATTGTTTTTACATTTAACTAATGTTCCCACAATATTAAAAATGTATTCAAACATAAATTACCTTAAACTAAAATGAAATCAATTATTTAGCAATCTTCGTTGTTAACTTTATTTTCTTTTTCAAGGATAATAGAGTCTATATTTGGCTCTATAGTATTTGCTGTGGCGATTCGCATCATAGATGTAAAATTTATATCTGACATTCTGTTTCATAAATTCGACTTATTTAAATTCATTTTAGGAAAAAAATTGTTCACAAGTATATGTACTTCCGAAAATAGATATTATTTTTGTCGCGAACGTTCGTAAAGCAGGATATTTATGCGTATATAAATTTTTATAAAATGTTATTATATCAGCAGATTCTAAAAACCCATTTTTCAGCGGTGTGGAACTCTGCATATCTATCAACTCCAACTGCAGTTCTCTCGCAGCAGTGCGAACGTTTGCTCTGTAGGGAGCTAAAAATATATCAAACTTTTCCTGTAGTGAATCCAGCACAACAAATCGGTCATTAAACTCTGTCAATAATTTCTGGATATCTCCACAAAATTTTTCGATATTTAAATTTTGGCTTTGGGCTGTTTTCTCCAGCCGTGGGAAAAAACTGAAGTTGTACACGGCAAGCTGCTCACACCATAATTCAAGCTTCTGCTTAAAGCTCTTTATTGCATCATTCATATCATATATTAGATTATTCTTGCCTTGCAACGTCAAATTCAAGATGTTAAGATGCTCGGTGATATCCGTTAAAAATGCTAAGTCTGCTATCCAATCCGGATCATGCAGTATATCAAAAGGTTTATTTTTCGATTCCTGAAGTAAATAATAAACTATCCAGTTCTCGTTTCACCAATTGCTTGAAATTCTCAGAATGTACCAGAAAATCTCATACTGACGGCGGCAATTCAAAAAATCCTTTTAGTGTATCTCCTCGACTCAGCCAACGAATTTGTGAGAAATAAGGAATATCTGTATGTTCACTTCCTATAGACTTTAGAAATTCCTTAAATTGACGATGGTTAAGTCCTTGAGCACAAATTATGTTGATGCATTTCACTACTGCATCCATGACGTTTTTAAAGGGCACTCCTTTTGCACATAAAGCTTCCTGGTGTATAAAGCAATGCACCGCAATAAAATCGCAGTTGAAGTCGGAAGCAAGTTTGGTTTTGAGTCTACCTATGAATCCTTGTTTCAATCCCGTCATCGATTTTGCGCCGTCCGTTGCAACACTGTAAATTTTACTCCAATCTAATTTTTTACTGGAAGCGCAATCGATAATCGCATCATATATGTCTTTGCCTGTGGTAGTTCCTTTCATGGGTATCAAGTCGAGCAGTTCTTCTGTTATATTAAAGTCATTATCTACTCCTCGAATAAATATTGCCAGCTGCGAAGTATCTGTTACATCTGTGCTCTCATCCAAAGCTAATGAAAATGATATAAAGTTGCATATTCGATTTTTCAATTGTATTTCGCGATCCTTGGCCATATCTTGAACTCTTCGTACGATGGTTCGACGCGACAAGCATATTTCCTGGTATTTATGAACCTCCTCTTTTGATAGCGTACCAACGGCTTCCAAACTGCAGGCTTTTATAAACTCTCCGTCAAAAAATAGCGTACCCAACGCGAATTGCACCGATGCTATCGACACCTATGTCCTTAAGTACAAATAATGTAATAAAACTTGTTTACATTTCAAAATTAGCTAAAAACCTTGGAAACTAAGTTGTCTGCAGAAGTTAATTTTTTGTATAATTCCTTTCTCCCATCGCCAACGTACTCATCGTAATCCTTATGAAATTGTTCATAATGTCTTTTTATATTAAAAGCTCTACAAAGAAATTTTTTTATTTTTATGCAGGCTGCCATCATGATGCAATAATACAAGGTGTTATCAGTTGGCAACTTCTCGCTCTAATTCCGCCATATTGACTGCCTTACGTGAAACACTTCTTCAACTGTTACTTCTTTAACTATTCTTTGCCCATTAATATAGTTGAATGTTTTTAATTTTTTCTCAGTATACACACTTTGTTTTCTTAAAAATGTATTTTATCTTATTTTATTTCGTTTTATAACGAATATACTATAAAAAAGCAAATTTTTTTTAGGAAAAAATGTGAAATTCTATATTTTTCCCCCACATGGGGATTCATTTCTTCCCGTTTTTCTTCTCATTCTATTGAGCTAAGGCAGTGTCAAATCGAGCTGTCATAACTGATACCACCTTGTATTATTGCATCATGGGCTGTCATATGGTCGGTTACGCTCATTTGTCTCTAGCTTTGCGCTCATTGGTCAAACCTGTTTTGTATACGGTGAAATAACCAGAGCCGCCTGTTGCATTTTAAGGCACTTTTTCCACTACTATAGGAGTAGGTATTGTCTGGTATGTATGTAAAATAAGTACAAAAGTAACATTTTAAGGACCTTTAATTAGCGTTATCCGGAACAGAAGGCGTTACTTATCACTTCGCATAATATTATCTGTTCTATTTCTTATGAACCCACTACAATGAGTATGGTTTAAGAGTTGCATAGGAAAATTTCTACCTAAATACAACAATGACCACTTAGAAAACAAAAAAATCAATTGTTCGTACGCTGTACGCAAAAGCTATCCTTTGATGGGCAACCGCAAAAATGTTTACGAGTGTGTAAATAATATACATTTGGTGGTCTCAGGGACAAACTCTGAAACACACTGAAAAAGAGTGTGCAAAAAATCGCTACCTGCTACTGTTTTCGCAACTTAATATCGATCACTAAGGAAAAGTACAAAGAATGTTTCTCATGAATAAGGTTACATAGTTTAAGGCCTGTATGCAGCTCTCAAGAAAAGCAAAAACTCCATATAAAATGACGTACAAGAAATGGCTAAGAAATTTTCTTGAGTCAAATTTCCTTAAGGCGGTACGCAGTTCTTAAGGAAATTGCTACGCTTTCTACTACGGTTTTCTAAAGTTTTTTGTGAAAAAAGAGCACAAGGCAACCCAGGTTTGCAACAGAAATATATACCCGTTCCGTTATTTCTTGAGGAAAGAGTGAGGTTACAGGCTGTGAAGTATCAAAAATGTCAAAATTCCTTGGACACACACACGAAATAATGGCAAATTTTTCTTGACCGTTTTCTTGAGAGTTGCATACAGGGCATTAACCAACAATAATTTTGCTTTCCTTTATGTATGCGTTTATGAACTTTTACTCACAACGACATTTTCACATTTCTTTTGTTTATGAAATATGTACAAATTATACCTAAATGTATAGATATGTATATGTACAACTTATTAAAACACTTGGTTGGGTTTTAATGTTATTTCATTTCTCTTGCTTGCACAAGAGCAATTATTAAAACACTTGGTTGGGTTTTAATGTTATTTTATTTCTCTTGTTTGCACCAGAGCAGCCGTTTGTATCGGTCGAGCTATTACAACTGAATTTGCTAACTAAAATAATGCGGCGACTACAGTTGCTGCACATGTTTTGCCGTGTGACTTGCAAAATGCAATTCGGAAATTTTACCTGTTGCTGTTGGCTTTTCCGCTGCAGCGATGTTGTTGTTGTCACGCGCTACCTGGACGACGCATCGTCATCAATATCGGTGGGAGAGTTGTTGCTATGCTATTTCCACACTCAAACCTGCCGACGCACCGTCAGCAATATCGGTGGAAGTGGAATGTTGACCGGATACATGTTTACCGGTGTTAACTACCCCCCTCTTGAAATGAAGGCGTCCTCGGCTTCTTTGATGACTTTATTCAATATCACCATGCTAGTTCGCCTTCGTTTCATTAAGATTGCTCCAATTACAGAGATGACAAATAGGAGTAAGAGAAGTGCGCTCCCTGATTCTAATGAACGGGCGTTAACGAGGTCATGCAGCCTCGCTATGTGCTTCACTTACTTACTGTAAATATGGTAGCGATAGTAAATCAATGTGTTCGGGGAAATTTACATATTGCGCACGTGCAGCTTCGGGATGCGATCGAATAATTTTAGCCCAGTTGACGTAAGTCGTAGTATTTACCGTAATCTCTCCATCAAATGTTACAAGGAAAGTTCCCTTCGTTAGTTTCGTCAAGTTCTGGGTTTGTATAGATGCTGGCTGATCGTTGATTACCAGTATGCCATTATCAACTTCCTCAATAGCGGAAACATTATCGGCGGATTTTGACGTACATTTTGCAGAGTGTTGGTTAAGTAGTTGTAGCGTACAGGGGCTTTCCTTCAGAGGCTGACAAAAGTTTGCCGCTACAGCCTCCTTAACTGTGCCTTAGACGGTCCCAAGCCCGGTNTTACCGAATACAAAAGCGGTTTTCAGTTGACTCGATTCTGCCTAAGGAATAACTGTGCCTTAGACGGTCCCAAGCCCGGTTTGAGAAAACAGGAGGGAAGACAGGGGGCTTTGGTATTTCCAGGGTACGGGCTTGACAACCCCGTCTACCCCAGTTAAAGGCTACCAGTCCTGAGTCGGTGGAGGTTCAACTGGAAGAAGTCTACGGCTTTCGAGAGTCATACCAAAGACTTTAAAAATGGTGCCACGGGGAACAGATGCCCCCGGAGTGTTTTCGTCGGCGAGACAAANAGGGCAGTGATTAAAGCAAAAATTAATCCGTTGTGCCAAATGCGGGCACCGTGGTTAAAGCCGTTGGCAGGAAATCACGTAAAGCCTACATGAAATCTACAGCCTCCTTGCAGTTGTAGAGTGGAATGTATTTACCATTACATTCAGCAATAATGTCTGTTTCTAGAGCGATAATTTTTCCCTCATGGATCACTGGCAGCAACTTTACATTATTACAAAATCTGTCTATTTTTGGAAATTTAATAACAAAGTAAATGCAATTCGTATCTTGAAATATCTCAATTTTAGAAATGGACAATAAATCACTTATGCTAATATTTGCAGAGTGTTCAGCAGCTAACAAACCATTGATCTCCATAATATTTAGCAGGATAGGGTTGACAGTATTTAAAATGCCCAGAGTGACTGACGTTAAAATGGTTTCCAATTCCATTTTAACTGCTCTATTTCTGGCGTATGTTAGAGAAAAGAGATATCCCGTATCTATTTGAGTGCTTTTTGCATTTTGTAATAATTTATTTACTGTCACTGTCAATTCGTCTATTTTCTTTTGTGTAACTGAATTTACCGCTATTTGTTGTTCGTTTGTGTCTAATAGGGCATTGGTTCTGGTCTCGAGCATTTGAAAGTCGTCAGAGTCTGGAGTCCCTGTTATGTATTTCAAGGCAGTCCCCAGAATGTTAATACTTCTAGCGTACCGATGGTGTATTTTTATCGCGTCCAATAATTGTAATATTTCATTAGCGTCAGTCTCCAGTAATCGTTTAATATGTGATTGTGGGAATTGGATCAGTAGTTTGTCTGTCTCCTCAGCTATTGCTTCGAATGCTGACAAATTAGTTTTGTGAAGTAAAAAGCCATGCTGCTCATAAATACCTACAGCTCCGGATGTAATTGGGACGTAGTAAGTGTTGGTATAATCGAGTATTCCTGCGTTGGCTCGAAAGCTTAACGAGAGCAAAATGATCCTAAGGGCGACAAAAGAGAGAGCGGTCAGTGTATTAAATTATTTTTGTGCACTTTTCGTTCATCAATTATAACAAATGTACCAAGATCCTTTTGGATTACTTTTTCGGTTTAAAGTTTTGAAAACTTGTTTCCTATTCTTTTATTAGTCTTCACATAAACTTTATCCCCTGGATTATACTGTCGTGTTTGTCTATTTTCATTATGTCTTTGTAAATCTTTCTGCTGAATACGTGTAAGTCTAGTTTTTATTTCCCTTATTAATTCGTCCGGTGTTGAATGTATTACGTGTGTTGGCTTTTTATTCGTTACTGAATGAATTGTGCGGTTGTACTTAGCTGTGGCTAGCAAAACTAGCTCAATTGTGTCAGAGATACCAGTCTCAAGCTTCTGACAGCGGGCAATTTCCGTAAGGGTACTGTGGAATCTTTCCACTTCCGTTAGTCGTACTATGGCCGGGTGGGGGGGTGTAGATTTCGACGCCAAAGTGATTTTTTAGTATTGATTTAATATTTTCCGAATTCAACGATCTCTTATTGTCACAGACCAACACCTTAGTATTTCTGTAAAAATTGAGAAGTTCGTATATGGATTCTTTAACATCAACTATGGCTCTAGATTTGATTGGAAATACTATTGCAAACTTTGAGAACTTGTCTATTGATGTTAGAAAATGTGTCTTATCGGTGGAGTAAATGTCGACATGAAGGATTTCTGGCGGATATTCAGGTAAAGGAGTCGATCCTACTTCTGGGTTTGGGGGATGGCGTTGGTATTTGGCCTCGTGACATATCTTGCAATTATGAATTATTTCCCTCAAAATTTTCTCTATTTTTCATGGAAATAATAACTTTCAAGGACCTGTTCCTGGGTTTCACGGAGTGACCGATGAGCTCGGTTATGTTCGGTTTGAAGAATCTCGCGCTGGTCATCTTTGTTGAAGACGTCTATTACCTGTTTGGTGGTATGGCGGAATTTGGCGGCCGGATATGCCGTGACCAGTTCATCTTGAATCTTTGCCAGGATGGGCAATTCACACTGCAAGCCGTTCACAACATTTGGGTTGACACATTGTTTTATAGTTTTCATCAGTTCTCCTACATTATTGAACGATATTCGGTGCCTCATTCGGGATTTAAATATAATTTTCGAGTTAGGTCCTTCTTCAAGGACTATTTGATTCCGAAAACAATTTATGGGGTTCTTTACAGTGGGAACTGCTTGAGATAGCGACTCTTCGCTATTCGCACCCATGCTTGCCGAGTCCATGTCATGGTCTAATGCATTTATATGTTATCGGGAGAAGGCGTCCGCGACGAAGTTTTCCTTACCAGGCTTGTAAAGAAACTGCGGTGAAAATTCCTCAACAAAGGCACGTCATCTTTTCATTTTCGGATTTTTATCGGATAAAGCGAATGTGAGTGGTTGATGGTCAGTGTAAATATTCAAATTCTTTACGCCATACAAATAGTTACGAAGCTTTTGTAGAGCCCATACTATTGCCAGCAGTTCTCTCTCGTTGGTAGCGTAGTTTTCTTCGGTTGAGAAGGGGGTCCTGGAGATCATTGTGATAGGTCTGTGACAGAACGGCGCCTATGGCATAAGAAGAGGCATCTATAGTCAGATCAAATGTTTGTTTGTAATCAGGATAAAGAACCAATACGTCTTCTGATGCAAGGATTTTTTCAATCTTATGAAATGCGTTAAGTGCTTCTTCATCAAGAGTAATTTGAATTTTCTTTGACTGATTAGCGCCTATATTTCCGTTTTCCCCCCTTAGGTACTTCGTTAGAGGTTTTGCAATCGAGGCATAGTCCTTTATAAACCGTCGATAATATCCTGCTAATCCTAGGAATGAACGCAAAGCTCGTAACGATTTTGGAATCGAAAATTCTAAAATGTCTTTGACTTTGTCGGGGCATGTTTTGATTCCCTCTTTTGATACGGTAAAGCCCAGAAATTCAACACTTTCCTGAAAGAACTTGGATTTCTCAGGGGAAACGCGCATATTGGCATCGAAAAGTTTTGTCAGGATTTGATCAATGTCCTTACTGTGTTGTTCGGCAGTTTTGGAGAAAATGATGACATCGTCTATGTAAACATGACACGTTTTCCCAATTTCATCCCTAAGGACATCATCAATGGCTCTCTGGAAAATGCTAGGAGCATTTTTTAGACCAAAGGGAGCCTATAAAACTCGTACTTTCCGTTGTTGACCGAGAAATCCGTTTTCCCTCTATCCTTTTCTGCGAGTTTGATTTGGTGAAATCCTGATTTGAGGTCTATTATGGAGAACAATGTTGCACTTCCCATGTTTGCTAAAATCGCAGAAGTGTCCGGTATTGGGTATTTATCACTATTGTCTTGGTGTTTAGCTTCCTAACGTCAATTACGAGTCGTGATCTCTTGGTGCCTTTTTCGTCTAAACCTTTCTTATCTACAACCCAAATTGGATTGTTATAAGGGGAACGGGATGGTCTAATGATTCCGTCACGCAACAGATCTGATATCTCCTTATTGACAAATTCCGCAGAAGCAATGGGGTACGGGTAACTTTTCGAGTAGACGGGTAAATCGTCCACGGTCCTTATCGTACCTACAATGCTGGTATTGTAGGGCAGCGCTTCATCTGGATCAGCGAAAACTTTAGCATGATGCTTTAGCAATGTGGAGATATCAATATTATCCTTGCTTGTTTCCGATTTAGTTTCTACTAATTTGTTAACGTCCGAGCAGTAGTAGTACAAGAGTTTTTCCTTTCCACCATCATAACTCAACGTACCAGTCTTTAAGTCAATACTACCATTTACCTCTTTTAATAAGTCGAATCCAATAATGCCGTCAAAGGTCTTCAAACTGGGTAGAACAAAGAATTCAACATTCTTATTTAATATATTTATTGTACATTTTTTGTTAATTATATCGGTACCGTTGATGGATTTGACAGTGAAAGGGTTATTCACAGGTTTTATTCCCTTTAGAGCGTTAAGGTGTTTTACATAGCTCTTTGCAGCACCGGTGTCGCTTAAAAATCTTATTCCTCTTCCTCCAAGTGTTCTTTCGACATAGGGAAAGAGGGACTTAGTCCTAAAAAATTAACGTCGTCTTTCGGTCCGTCCAGGTCATATTCAGCACTCTTAGGTACCGTGTCATGATAATAGTCATCATACCCGGTTTCACTCCAGTATTCACCTTCCGGTTCGTATTGGTCTTGGGTGATATTGTTGATACGTTGTACCTTTTGTATTGGCAGCTGATCACTTCCATGCTGTCTTTTTTCAGCTTTTTCTTTATTCAGGCCTGTTGATACAGGCTGATGGCGATTGAATATTCCGTCCGTGTTACTGTTATCCGGACGAGTTACCTTAGGGTAAGCTCCTTGATTACGGTACCTGTCGTCATTTCCGTGGAGTTGTTGGGGTCTGTGGCTAAGCGAGGACTGCTTAACCAGTCAGACACCCAAAATTCTGTA
>NW_016164447.1:23617-31507 GCF_001687245.7 Rhagoletis zephyria | reverse complement strand
TCATAACTCAAAAAAGTCCCTTAAGAATATAACTGACATGTTGCAGGCTCTTCAATACAAAGTCTCATATATGTATATATGTACATACTTGTGTTTGAAGTATATGTAGAGTAAATGCCTATGCGCCACGATGTATGCAATGCTTTGCAAAAAAAAAACTACTACCAGTTGATGAAGGCAAGGCACCACTATTGAATTCAGTGGTTGTTTGGCAACACAAAGTGACACATACACAGGCTACTACGAGTATTAATAAGAGAATTCATCAGTCAGTGCGTATCCATGTACGCAACATACATGTAGTTATGCGATCCTACGTATGGATATGTGAATTTAAAGTATACCCGTACATATGCAGCTCCATATGATTAATGATTGGTTAGATAGTGCGTAACATTGTTATTGGTATTTGATGGCTGGACAAACTGGAAGCTATACCGCCACCAGCAGCACAACCAAATCAAGCCATTGATATTTAATGGCATCACTGGCTTGCGAATACCAAAGCGTATAAATTGTTTGTGCGTTTTCGTGTGTGTGCGCGGCTGAATAGGTTGTGTTTGTTTGTTTGTTTATTTTGGGGTCTGACTAGTGGCAGCTATTGTACGAAAGGTTTGGCCGGCAGCCAACTCAAGCGCAACTAAAACGGGTTGTTGAAGTAATCTTACGCTAACAAAATGCGAAAGGTCTTACAGCATAAATAAAAGAAGTGTTTGTGAAGTGAGTTTATAAATATGCGCTTGCATGCGCTTAAAGAATTATTTATGTACATTAGGATGGCTCACCAAAACGAGTTGCTGTTTTTCTACCGAAATTTTAAAATTTTTTATACAATGAGATTGCAGCCAAAATATTTCGGAAACTTATCAGGATACTTAAAGTCTTATGTCATCTGCGCTAATTTTTGGAAAAAATATTTTTAAAAACTAATTTTATATATAAAAAACCTCGATATTTGGAAGTATTTTCAAATCCAGCCAGTTCACAAGAATCTGAATATTTGCCGAAATATAATAAATTTTATAACTACGATGGAAATGCAATATCGATTTTTTTTCTGTATGCGGAGTGATGCATCCTAATGTTTATACAAATAAGTATGTATGCAGATATTTTTTTTTTCTTCTTGCCTTTTCGTCACTTAGTTTATTAGCAGTGATGCGACAATTTGAGTTATTAAATTTTTATTGAGTGTGACTGACGTACGCATTGAAAGCATAACACTTTCTTTGCACAGATTGGGGGCAATGCGTGTGATGAGGGCACACATGCAGAGTGCGAAATGTCATAAGCAGTTCAATAAAAAAGTATAAGAAAAATAAAAGATGTTGACAGTAAAAAAGGGTTCGAAAAAATGCACTGAATTTATATGCTGAAATTTGAAGCAGTATGCGCTACTTAGAGAAGGAAAGGTCGTAGAATTTTTGAGAAAGGTCAAAATCTTTGCAAAACTGCATACTTAAGTGTTTTTGGCAGCACAAAAAAAAATACAAAAAAAAACATTAAAATATGTAAAATAAAAAGAATTCCTAACTTTTTTTCGCACGTAAAAGGAGTTTACGTGGCACATTCAAAGATTTGATGTCTAATTTAAGCAAAGTAAAATTACACGATTAGGGACTAGGAAAAAAATAATTGCTGACAACCATTTTCTTCGGTTAAGAGCGTATATGAAGGTTACTGAAATCGTTATCGATTTATTTTTCAACACAATCTTTGATATATTTATCGATATCGATTATACGGATATTTTTCGCTGATGTTTTGGTGGTCACTACATTTTAATAGACATATATTTTGATGTTATCGATAAACTAGACTAAAATCGTGCGAAGAAAAGTTAATAGATCGACTCAGAAATCGATTTAATTTTAGATACATACATTCATCAAAATTATAAATTTTATATAACTGATAAATTTGTTGATAATTACCAATGCCTTTATCGAAATCATTATCGATTTATTTTTTCAAATAGTTATCGATGTTATTAGTTTTACGTTATATTATGTTATGTTATGCTATATTATGTTATGCGGTGTTATTTTATGTTATGCTATGCTGTGTTATGTTATGCTGTGTTATGCTATGTTATTTGATATTATCACCCCAACTCAGCTCATTTCGTCTCAACTAAACTCACGTCATCTCACTTCAACTCACCTCAACTTAACTCACCCAAACTAATTTTATTCCGCCTCAACTCATCACCTTATCTCCCATCAACTCAACTCACCTCAATGTATTTAAACTCACCTCACCTGAACTTACTTTACTTCGCCTTAACTCAACTCAACTCAACTCTCTTTAATTTTTGTGGTTGAATTTCAACTGCTGGGCGAACACNGGAGACTGGATAGCAGCACCGAATTGCCACTAAATGTTCAATTCAATTGCTACATATTATTTGAAAACTGAGTGCTAGAGGCGACAGCGGCTTAAACTTTATTGTACATACATAAAAAGAAATAGGAATGGACAAAGTGTGAAGAATTGTGGAAACTATAAAATCTTTTTATGGCGTAAACAAAATTAAGCGCATAATTCTTACTTATCTCGGCTATTTTATGGCAAAGGACGATTTGCAAACTTTTTGGAAAAGCGAAAGGGGAATTAACTTGCTACTTATATGTACAATATTGCATACAAGTTTGCGTGAATACTTATGTATGTATTATTGTTTGCAAAGGTATGAATAAATTTTGTACATGTTTATGAAATCTAAACATTGAAGCAGGGCCATTACATATGAATCATCGTATTGAGTGAGCCTTTAAAAATTTCCACATCTATTCAATATAAGAATAATTGAAATAATGCCATCTAATCAATCATGAAATGCCAAAATCTCGCCTGATTTTTTTTTTTTGTTTACGGTCTACCACTTCTCTGAGTTCTTCTTAATTTTCTACTTAGCAGCAGCAATCAAATTTAAAACACATTAAGCTGACAGCATAAGGACGCTAAAGGTGACTGTTTGCACAAACAGTGTTGCAGTCGTAATCAACCCCATTTGCCTGCAGTTTAGACTGAAACGTCTTTCGGTCGCACAAACTTCTGTAGAGTCTCTAGACAAAGATGCCATTTATGTTATTATGTAGTAATAAAAAAAATAAATTTAGAATAAAAAAGCAGATACTTCTACACCTTGCCGTTTTCAAGCTTGTTTTTATGATTACAAATTTTTCATACCAGCCTCTCACTTTTTAAAAGATTTTCTTCTTCAAATGAGCGATTAATATGCAAATGTGTCAACTGTGCAAATGTGTGTTTAATTGTATGAAAAAAAACAATATTTTTTATTACACAGCGATGTCTTAGCACTCTTTGTTTAGACGACTTATTGCCACGACCTCTTTTTAATTATTTTCTATACGAAGAAGAAAAATTCATTATTAATGAGACACGCCGTGGAAAACAATTTGATTTGGTTGAGGTCTTCAAGTCATCTTTATCAGTAGGGTAAGAATGATTGATTTCTCTCTCTTGTGTACATGGAAATAGAAGATGTTATTTGTTTATACGATTGTAAATGTCCAAACGTTGCTGCTTAGGGTAATTTTGCTATGCCTGCGCTATGTTAGTCGAATGGATTTTCAAGTTATATTTGTTTTCTTAGTCATGTAAAAAAAATCTACAATTTTCAAATTGGTAGTTAAAAAGTAATTTATATTTTAGACGCTTTCTTAATCAACCTCATCGGTGGAAAACTAAATTTCTGTTACTTTTGCCAATGAAAGTGTGTGAAAAACGAAACCTGATGAGTACGAAAAGTTAATGGCAGGGACCGTAACTGTTGACTATAATAAAAACCATGGTTTAACCGTTAAAATTGAATTTTTATTTTTCCGATCAAATTTAATCTCTATTTTATGATTTTTATTTTTTCGATCAAAAATAATAATTTAGGATTTTTTTCTTTCGGAAATTTTTAAATACCTATTTTTGATTTTTATATATTTTTACGACCATATTATAAACAATATTTTAAGATTTTACGGTAAATGTAAAGAAATAAAAATCACAAAATAACGATTAAATTTGACCATCAAACGAAACATACAAATTTCGAAGTTTAGAAACTGAACATAAATTTGTGGCTATTTAGTAACTTTGCGTATGTTCTTGGCCATTTAAATGGTGGACATAAATTTTTAGCAACATAAAAACTGGGCACAAATTTTATACCTTTTAAAATATGGAAACAAATTCTTAGCAACTTAAAAGTAAGACGTAATTTTTTGTAACTGTAAAAACTGGTCATAATTCTTGGTAATAAAAAAGTCGGAGGTACATTTCTGGCCATTTAAACACGAGCTATTTTTTTCCTTAATTTAAAAGTGCACATAAATTATCCCTTATTGAAAAAGTGAACATAAATCTATGGTAATTCAAATTCTGGACGTACATCTTTTGGTTTTCAAAAACTAGGCATAGTGGTTTAAAAACTGAACACAAACTTATGGTAACTTAAAAATAAGACATAACTTTTAGTAATCTAAAAACTATATATATATTTTTGTAAAATAAAATCTGAGCATGCATTTTTGGTTATTTAAAAATAAAAAATGTTTGCGTGGTAGTTTAAAACTGGAGATATATACATATGGAATATTCTTTCTGAACATTACCCCCACCCTGCGCATTTTTCTTTAAACTAAAATTTTTTTTAATATTTTTTAAAATTCCTGAAAAAAACTCAAACTTTGTAATGTCGAGTGGCACAATAAGGCTCAATTTCAAGGTCATCTCGAGGTCAACATGATTTTTTATACTCGAATTAAGAAAGAACGAAAAATTCTGCGTTCAGATAATGCATCATGTGCGGGGTTCACTTAACCATCAGGGTTCTATGAACCTTCAATCTTCTTATTCAATCTTATTCTCTTATTATTCATTTTGGTGAAAAAAAAAACATTATTGAATAGGAAGATTGACGCTTCATATGAATCTGACGGTGAAATGAACCCCACGTATGATATATTATCTGAACGTAGAATTTTCCGTTCTATCTGAATTCGCGATAAAAAAGGGGAGTTTCCAGTTAAAAAAAAAAAACTTGCTGACCGCAGCACACATTTTGGATACTCCTTGTCCAGAATTTTCTCTCATAACCAGGCTATAACTAAATGTGATCAAGCGCGTTCTTCTAGTTTCGGGCTAGAAGATGAAACCGAAAATATTTAATTATTATTAAGACCATTTCACACCATTGGTACATTTGTACAAATTTGTAAAATTTTTATTGTGTTATATATCGAAATTGGAATGAAAATTTTTTAGCCGTCACATGTTTGATACAAACATACAAACCCAATTGGAAATTTAATTGAGAAATGCAAAAAATCCGACAAAGCCAAATATTTACCAACATATCTACTATTGGGCTACCAATTTTCACAAACTCATGGCAAATGCCCAATTGCTCGACTCAACCTTGAGTGCTTTTTTTCGTGTTCAAGTTGATTTCTGTATACAGTTTTGTGTGTACAAAAATTTATTAAAATAAAAATTACAATCCATATTGAAAAAAAATTCACTCTCTATTTAGGTGAAATATTTTAGTTAAAAATACATACATAGTATATACATATATGTATGTAACTATCCGACTTTGAAATCGAAATTTATCGTTAATTTCAAAAATATACATACATACAAAAATTAATTATGTATACAAAAATTTACCAGCCCAATTTGAATTAAATATGTACCTTCTAATGTTTTTTTCTTTTCTTTGTAGGTAAGAAACAATTTTCACAAGCATTGCAGCCTACGACTGGTCAAAGTAAGCATCATCCATTACATAATATTTACCATTTCTCTATCAGTTTCTGGTTGGAATTGAACCCAGGAGGGAATTAGGTTAATAGGGCACTGAGAGTGCTACTTTAAGATATTTTAACATCGGGCTGGTTTCTTAGGCCTATATAACCTCAACAATTGACATTCTTCAGATGAGGAAAATGATTTCTATGGTGGCTCTTTAGGTTCATAAAGGCTAACTTAGGTCAAAAAACTAGCTGCGTATACAATTATAGAATTTAGTAGGCAAACAAATCAATTTAACCTACCCCAATGAAATCTGCTTATTGTCCGCTATATCTGCATGTATAATATCTACTGCATATGTACATATGTATGTGCTCGTATAAAAATGCAAATATATAAATGTACAACTCCCACTTACTTACACTGTTCGATGAGCCTACAAATTGTTTGCTTTCAAAGCTAAATTTTCGCTCAATATTGCAAATAAAAATTAATGTTTTGCATATTTTTCGAAACTTCCAAAACATATTAAAGAGTAATTTAAGAAGAAAATGAGCAATTTTGATGAAATCGAAAAAGTCGTTATCTATGTGCTTTATTTTAACGGCAATTGTTTCTTTCAAAATTATCGATGGCAAATTGTTTGCCAGGCAAGCATGGCAGAAGTTTTTTGGCGACGTTATTAACGAAATAAGAAAAGCAAAGCAAAAATTAAAAAAAAATAAAAAATTAAGTGAAAAGGCAGTTGAACACAGCATAGCAGTTACTGCTAAGCAAGCTGTAACTAACAAAAAAAAACCGAAAGTGGAATTAACGTTTATTGAACGCCAACAAATATCGATATGCGCCAACGCGTCTACGCAAAATTGTGCTTTTGTCTATTGCAAATAATCTACTTTACGACCATGAATAATGCGTAAAATAATTCAAATAAAAACAAAAGCAAAATAAAATAGCAGAGCTAAGCAAATAGCAAAGATTGGAAGTAAGGGGCTAAATGTGAAATCAGTTGAAGGGTTTATAGGCAATGAGAAGATAGCAAAAATGACACATATCTGAAGCCAAAACGAAACGGGGAAACGGTATTGATGTTATCAGCAAACATTTAGTTTAGGTTAGCTCAGGTTATAGTGGTCGTTCCAGATAAGCTACGTACTTGGGCAATTAAAATACTGTGCTTTGTGATTACACGAAAACTGGAGGGGAACATTGTTAAGGCGGCAAAAACGCAGCAAGCTGATAACGAAATTGGGAATTGTGCTAATCTTAGGGTTCGTCAGAAAGTGCGAGCCAAAAGGCTTCCATCTTACCCACGCGAAGGTTGGATAGTCTAATAGAAAGTGCTGAGATGACCACATCATCTTCTAGGCAGCTGGTACAGAGGGGATCAGGCAAGATTTCCAACATGACCGCGTGAATTTTAACTGCACAATGGCATGTCAGAATTACCATCAACATCGAAAGCTAAGGCATCCCCAGCTTCTCCCTGTCCGGTGATAACGTTTCGAAGGTGAATTTCCTTGCCTTGTAATTAGCCGTATTAGAAAATACTCCGAAGCAGTCCTTAACTGACTTACTATCGCCATCTGGATGCCAACTACATACTTCCGCCTGAAAGACACTGCAAAAGTCCGGCGGCCTAAACATAGTTTTGATTGAGAGCGCCCGGCAAAAGACACTTTCACCAACCCTGCGTCCAAGTTTTAATTAATCTGCCACGCCCCGTCCAGTCCTCGCCTACATAGAGAAGAAGCTATTGAAAGCAAATTTGTGGGGCAGTAATCTGTCTGGTCAGGGATGATATCAAAGCCCTCTAGAACCAAGAGTGTCCAGTTTTATTGCCAGTTAACCATCCAGTTTTCCTCTGAGCCTAATGGTAGTTTGTGCTGTGACAATGCAGTATCTGAAGGCGTAATGTTCAGCATGGCGTTAAACGCCAGTGCAGAGTGGTACTCAGTGATCCACTAATACCGATTCGGTTGTTCCTGTATGCAAATTGTTAGAAAATTTTCAATCACTGAAATTCGACATCCAGTAATCATTTGAAATGTGGATTAGTGGATTATAACATTCCGTCGGACACTTTCAGGTTTCTTTCGGTAATTTTAATATTTTTTT
>NW_016164447.1:0-13835 GCF_001687245.7 Rhagoletis zephyria | reverse complement strand
TGTGTGTGTGTGTGTGTGTGTGCCCTAATATTTTTTACAGTTTTTTTTTACGTGTAGGTGCTTTAGTGTCATGCATTGTACAAATACGGGCCAGTCAGACAAATAGTTGGTCGTAAATGCATACAATCCAGCAACAATATACAAAGTTATATGTACATACATACACTGTTTGATGAAAGGACGCTTGAGCGGCAAGACGACGACACAGCGACAATAGTACAAATGACACGCAAGTCGACAAATTGATGAGCAAATAGAGAGGCAAACAATAAATTGTACAAATAGACAGTTGTGCTGCAGACGAAGTGAAGTGAGAAGTGTAGTGGTTGTGAGCAAATTTAAGTGGGCAGTCAGTTTATGCTCAGTCGGAAAAGCGCAATCGGTTTTGTGTGCGCAAGAATTTTTGGCTACTCAGCTCAGTCTGCTGTGAAATGCTCATTGCTCGTCAGCAGCTGGGAGAGTTTGTGCCGATTTTTGATTTTCAACTAAAATATTGACCGACAGAGCAATCACCATTAGAATATACTGGCAATTTTGTTAGTCAGACTCACTTACTAGCATTTACTCCCTGGTACTCATTAGAATACCACCATTTGTTAATTTTCATAAACCGCTTTTCAACTATTTAATAAATTGCCTGATTGTGGGTGTGTATCGATTTACGAAAGTCCAAATATTGTATGCGAGATAACTGCATCGACATTCCCATGCCGGCAATGAAGTGAAAGCAAACTATCTATGCCTGTGTGCGCATTCACACTCTGCCCAAATTAAATGCTGTGCTAATATTTGGTCCCATCTATTTTTAGGCATCATAAATAAAGCAAATAGCAAATCATTGTCTGCGCGCCTAATTGCTGACTACATTTGTAATAAATGTTGAGTGACGTGGCGTTAAATGTTGTGATTGTGGCCTGGCTGAAAAGGAGAGGAGGTGGAAAAATTGTTGATTGCATGTTTTTTTGTAGAGTTAACAGTAAAAATTTGGGTTTAACCCTTAATGGCACATTGTCCTGTTTTTGCACATATATACATATGTGGGTCATAAGTCCGAGAATATATTAATTAATATTTTGGCAAATTCGGGTATATTTTGGCAAAAATATCTAAATCTTTTGAGGATGATATCGCAAAATATATCAATTACATGAATACTTTTGAGGTTTTCACCATTTTTTTAGAATTCTTTTAGCGTTAAATTCAGACTAAATTACCTCTTGAGCATGATATCGAAAAATAAATTGATAGTAGATTCATTCAATTTATCGATTAAAATTTAGACATGAATACGTTTGAGGCTTCGACCTTTTTTTTTAATTTTTGTTTAGAGTCAAATTCAGATTGAATTAACTTTTGGGGATGATGTCGAAAAATATATCGATAATATATTCGTTTAATTTATCGATTAAAATTTAGATATGAATCCGTTTGAGGCTTTCACCACTTTTTTAGAATTCTTTCACAGTCAAATTCAAACTAAATTAACTTTTGAGGATGAGATCGAAAAATATATCGATAATAAATTCGTTGAATTTATCGATTACAATTTAGACTATTATCTTTTTAAGGCTGCCTCCATTTTTTTAGAAGTTTCAAAATCAAATAATTAGAGTCAATTTCATACTAAAAATTATGTGGCATTTTATTTAGTACCGAACAAATAAATTAATTAACAGTGATGTCTATCATTTGCCGTTGTAAAGTTTTTTCATTGTTTTCAAGCAAATTTTTTGAGAATAATGTATATCAAAAATATATGTATACCAATTTCAATAAAATTTATCGACTACATTTTCGATTATAATATCGTTAAATACATCTAGATACATCGATAACGAAATCGATTTATCTTTTGATTGCAAAATTTATGGATGCATTCGCTAAACAACCTTGCCGGCGACAAGTCGATGAATGTATCGATAAATATTTTGGCGAATATCTTGTTGATCATTCTGATTAAACTATTGATATTTTATGTACTTTGAGGATAAATGTATTGTTAAAATTTCGATTACAATATCTATAAAAACCCACCGCTGGCCTTAAGTCGTTTTATTTTCTGACTGCAAATAATTTCGATGACAATATCAATTATTTGAACATTTAAATTTATATGATTTGTAAGGAAAATATATCTATAACATTTTCACTAAAATTATCGAATACAATTCCCATTATAATATCGATAAATGCATCTAAAACGTGATAAAATTGATGAATTTATCGAAAAATATTTAGGCTACTATTTTGATAGTAATATCTATATTTTGTGGAGTAGGTTTTTTGTTAAATAATCGAAAAATTTATTGATAACAAATTCAAGAAATTTATCGATTGCTATTTGAATTGTAAAAATTATAAATACTTTGACTAATATTGCTATCTTTTTTAATTTCTCAATACATATCTAAAACGACATCAACAAAGCCATCGAAACTGTTCTTTTGTTTAGCAGAAATGCATATTTTATAAAAAAAAATGCTTGTTGCTACTCCAACACCTTTAGCAACAATTTCTACTACTTTTGGCAGGGTCATACACGCACAACAGCAACTTCTCTTACTGCCTAAGCTCCGAGTATTGCCGCTAGTTGCTGTTCTCTTCCAATTCACATAATTATTAAGTAGTTAAATGTTTGGTAGCAGCTCATTGCACGTATTTTACTCTGCCCATCATCTACTTTTGCATTTTGCACTTGCCCACCCTTTTCTCGTAGCCGCTACCTGCCCTACCTCCTTTACAATTATTATTTGTTACAATTTTTTTTTTGCTATGCAGCAATTTTTTCTTGTTAGCCAAATGAAAATATTGTTTTGACCTAAAAAGTGAATTTTGAATGAAAATATTATAGTTACTCATATTTTGTTGTTGCAATTCATACTCGTACTAAAGTACTACTTCTACTCCACTTGCTGTGTTTTGCTTTCTTCTTTCTACTCATAGCTAAAGTAAGTGCGAGTATAGTTTTGTTTGTCCCGGCAAAGGCAACACTGCCAGAGCATGACTGGAAAATGAATGCAAAATGAAAAGGTAAGGCAAGTAAAGCTTTAAGCTTTGGCCACTCAAGTGCCACTTGTGCCAGTAACCAGCTAAGTAATTGTGTGCTACTTACACTTACTACTCACCCACTAAGAGTTACTACATACAAACACATAAAAGCTGGTATACATTTTATATAGAGATGCACGAATTGCAAGTGCAACTGTTTAATTTTACTGTAACTACTTACTTACTTACATAGTTTTGTTGCAATAGAGTTGTTCGGTCAAGTTTTCTCAATTCCGCCCATCTCCTCCCAACCTCTTTATGCGCTTTGTTTTGAGTGAATTGTTTGGTTTTGCTTTGCCTCAACTGCTTGGTCGGTCAGTTTTGGTTGGTTGGTCAGCTTTTCGCATAATTTTCGGTATTAAGTGTAGACAGATTTATGTGTGTATAACTCAAATTTATGTTTTAGTTGAAAATGTTCATTTCAGTTGGAAATTAATTGTCGTTACACTGCAGGAGAGTTATGTAGTTGCGAAAATTTTAAACTTTAAATTGAGTCTGTTGAAGAGCGAAATGTGTTAGGAGGGCTAGGATACAAGATGCAGTTAAGCTAAGGGGACGCGGCTTGCATTCCTTTATACGCTTCAATGACGATTCCTTTTCTTTTTGTCTTAACGATTATGTTATGCTATGATTCCAATATGAAGAAGAGTACCGTCTCGAGGGAATGTCGCAGAGTTGGCAGAGTTTTAAGTGCTTGTCGGTAAAAATAGGGCCCGAAAAGTAGTTAGTTCTGAAAAAAGTCTGATATCAAATGTATTTCGTCCGAAGACGAAGGTAGTACCCTTTGTATATTGACAGTTTTCAAAGGAATGAGGCGATAAAAAAGCAACTGAGGCACTACTACTGGGGGCTTAAGAATTTTAAATATCCAAATCCGGTAGTTAGGAGCTGATAAGTAGCAGGTGTTGGCCGCATCGTTCACCATGAGATAAGGCTTCTTATCATTGCATATTAGGCCTTATCTTCCCCTTCTATAACTAACAGATTGGTCCCCATGCATAAGTTTGGCTTAAGACCTGTAAGGTCTAGCAGGAGAAATCTCATCGCTGCATATGAATTACTCTGCCTTCATAGTGAAAAAAATTCGATGTCCAGCGCTACGCAAATGGCATTGCCATCTCAGTCAGGGGTGGCACGCCGTCAAAGAAAACTATACAGGCCTTAACCCTACGAAGACTAGTTTAGATTTGATTCCAGAAAAGGAAGAGACAATTTGATAGAACTAAGTATTTTATTCAGCTATCTGGTTGTTGTTCTCAGACATAATTAATCACGGTCCTCCCTCCATTTAGACCTGTTGGAAGCTAATGTGAAGAATTGTGGCAAGGGACACAAGTTGGTCAGAGGGGTCTACTGCCATCTGGTGGGAGAATATAGAAATACATTTCCTGCAGACTAAATTCAGCAAGCTCAAACGACTAGTTTACATAGCCATCCGGCTGCTGGTCTAGAGATGCTTCTAAGCCTGCCTCCTCTGCTTGAGCTCTACTATTTACAGCAAGACTCATCTCGGAGCGAATGTCGAGGATACGAAGCTAATTCAACCGCTAATAGAGCAAGAGGAAAAACAACGCATAATGCCTTAGCTTTGTGGAAATGTGCCACTCGAGATGATAACTTTACACATAGGATAGGTTAGGTCATCTCGGCTTACCTCATCCCGCACAGGAGAAGGGCACACGGAGGCCACTATAGTCCCATGGTGATGCCACCATAGGCCCACGCTCCTCTTACTTTAGAAATGGAACCACTTCGTAGCTCTGATGAAGTGCACAAAGTCAAAGATACTGGCTGAATCCAGGCATTCAAAAGAAAAATGGAGGTATGAGCGTCAACGAGCCCTCACCAATGTGGGACAGTGGCATAGGTAGTGCTTCGAGTTTTAGATTTCCTCTTCATCACGGCAGCTTCGACAAGAGCCGTTTGACTGCAAACCCATTATAGCAGCGTGGGTTACCATCAGGCAGTGCCCGTTGATAATTTTAATATCATGTCGAAGCAGTGGTCGCTCCAGATGGAGGACAGGGCGAGATCTACGCTTATCCAGCTAAGTCCAGAGATGCCTGTCTATCGGAAAAGATTATTACCGCCTTCACACTAATAAGATAATCGATCAGTCATCTTGCAGCTTAATTGATTGCTGTTAGTTCGGCATGAAAAACGGTGCAGAGATCTGGCAGACGAAAACTAATGCTAAGTGAGAGTCCTTGCAAGTATATCCCACTTTCTACCTTTACACTCTACTTGGAGCCATAAGTGTGGATAGCTGTTGAGTCGGCAAGACTGTGTAGTCCAGGCACCTGAAGTCTACTGCAAAACTCTACAGAGTGAAGCATGGTCTCTAGCGCTTTAATCGGCGTCGATGGAGAAGCTCCCGTGATCATCATGCACGTCATCCTTTGAACTTTAGCTAATTTGTTTCTTATTGTAGATTTATCTGCGAACGACCACCAAACCGTAGAACAGAATGGGACGACAACCTGCATTCTGTTCCCAATGTGTCACGCATAACTTCAGTGTCATTTTAATACATACAACCCTTTGGTACAATGAACGACCTAAATGCCGGAAGAAAAACCACATTTAGTATACCCATGGCTCGAAGGCTGACCATGGTGTTGGTGCAGGGGTTTGTGGAGAGGCTTTTTTTAACTGTATAGCGTAAGCAAATTCTCTCCTATAGGCTCAACTGCATGCCATTGAACTAGTTCTGTGGCAAAAATTAGGGGTATCTAAAGCTAAAAGTGGGTGATCAAGAAACACGTCTATAAGTGCATACACTCTGATAGAAGGGCACTCAAAGCACACTAGATAACCAAGACAGGAAGGTAACAAACAGACTAAGCCCTTGAGTTACAGATTAAGTTCTGAAAATTATTCACTCTTAATTTTGTAAGATCACAACCTAGAAGGACGTGACCTAAGTACCCCTCACTCCAGACACCTCTCGAGGATATTTGATATATTTTTTTAATGAATGCTTGCTGTTGAGCCCGATTTTTCATGTTCATGTTTATATTAAACTTTTTAGAGCAAAGTGCCGAAAAAGAAACAATTTTTAAGAAAATCGATTCTCCTGCTCCGCTCTATAAATATTACATAATAAAAACTAGTGTAAAACAATTGTAGGGTTCCCCCAAAACGAATAATTTACGAGAAAAATTTTAAATGCTAAAAAAAAATTCACGAAAATATTTTTTTTTTTTTACTTTTTAAAACTACAATTGTTTTCAACTAGTTTTTATTGTGAAAATTATATATATTATAGAGAAAAAGCAGAATCGATTTTCATCAAAATTACAACTTTTTCTGTACTTTGCGCGGACAAATTTAATTCAAGGAAATAAAAATTAAAAAATCGGGCTCGACTGATTTCTTTCAAATTTTAAAAGCCTTCGTTAAAAAAAATTATTCACATTGAGTTATGAACAGTAAATGCCAGTTTTGAACCATCGTGCAATGGCCTCTTCAGCGATTGTTTTAACTACATCTTTGGCGTCTGCAGTTGACCGCTTTTTATTTATTCACTCCACTTCCTAGATAAGACATACAGCAGCGCCCTTTCTTACTGCATTTTGCAATTTTTTTCACTACCAAAATACCAATGGGTCACACAAAATAAATTTAAAAGTCCCAGCTTGCCACCGGCTATTTGCCAAAAGCGCCTAAAGGAAAGTAAACTCAAAAGTGTGTTCTGCAGCCAAGCTATTACTTTAGCCGCACTCAGCCGAAGTAATAATGCATTCATGTAAAATTGTGTGTGTACATATGTATCAGTAACTGTAACTGTATTTTTATAAAGTGCGTCTGACTGCGGGGCATACGCATTTAATAAAAATTGTATTGCCTACCTTTTGGAGCTCCACAAAGGATGTAAGTTTTTGCATTTGTGCTTTATGTTGGCAGCATTTCTCGCACCCACGCACACACAAATAAAAAAAATATACACACATATAACACATCAGACATTGGATATCAGCTGGCGCCAAGGGTCACTTACTCACCCACACGCACACATGTACTCGGCCATTCTCTGAACCCAATGCAAGGCAAGCAAGCAGCCGCAAGTTACAAATGTATGATTGAGCAAAAGTGCGGGTGAGTGAAGCCACTTTACGTTTACCAGTTGTTTTTGTTGTTTTTTTACTTGCTATGTAGTTTTTGCACCCACACTTTTACAGCATTTTCAGTTTTTTGGTAAGCAAAAGCGTAAATTTCTTTTTCATTTTTCTTCCTTTGCGCTCTCTCGCCTCTTTGACTTCTACGCTGTTGTGCGTGGTGTTGGTGGTGTATGCGTGTGTGCCACACTTTGTTGCATGCACTCTTACATACGTGTTGCATATTTTTGTGTGCACACTATTTGATTTTTGTGTGTACGTGTAAATATATTTGTATGTACATCATCGTCTGTTTAACATGAATTTTTCAACGGTTACACGCAATGGCATTTCACTCAGTTACCGCTCAGGCGCCTGCAAATATGCAACAGTGGCTATTTTGTATATATATATATTTTTTTTTAGTTTTTACGAAATACTCTCTGGGCTATTCTTCATTTCCTACATTCATTCATTCATTCATGCTCACACTACTTTTTCTCGCTGTTGGTTGATGTTTGAGCTGTTTGCCAATATAATACTTTTGGCGTATATGTGTGGGGAGTGTGCTTGTTAACACCGATGCATGTTTTTTTTTTGCTTTTTCAGCGAAAAGTGAGATTTGAATAGTGTTTTTATATATGAAATATATGGGTAATAAATATTTTGCCAAAAGGCAAATAAATTGAGTAACAGAAAACAGCCAAATTAGCTGGGCTTGGCGGCCGAAATGAAAGGTAAGGCTGCTTGCACACTTACAGCATAAAACATCTTTTGCTTAATGTTATTCTCAGGGACCGAACATAACAGTTATTGATGAAAACTGTTATTGGAAAATTTTCCATAAAAGAAATGTTCTTTTACCGGGAACAAAATTTAAAAACATTATTTTTTTAATTTTTATGCAAAATTAGAAAAAAAATTATTTTTAATTTTTTATAAATCCAAAGTAACAATAATTTTTTATTTTCATCTAAATAATCTGCAAATAACAGTTATTTTTGATTTTTGTATTATATGTCTTAGATAACAGTTATTGAAGACTTTTATTTATATAAGCCATCAATAATAATCAGTCAGTAGCTTACACTTTTAAAAGTCAACAATATAAATCACTGTCACTGACTTTTATTTTTAAGCCATACGTATAAAAGTCATTATAATTTTAAGCAGTTAAGAAGGTGTTGTAGGACAAAAGTTTACTACGACTTATACAAATGACTTTTATAATTATGACTTAAAAAATAAAAGCTGATGACTGATTTATATTGATGACTTTTAAGAGTAAAAGCCACTGACTGATTTTTATAAATAAAAGTCTTCAATAACTGTTATCTAAAAGACATAATTTAAAAATCAAAATCAACTGTTATTTGCAGATTGTTTAGATGAAAGTCCAAAATAATTGTTATTTATAAAAAAAATCACAAATAACTGTTATTTAAAGAGAAATTAAATAAAAGCCAAAAAATAATTGTTAAAGAGCGATTTTTTAACTGCTAAGAACGCTGGTTATTCTATATCTTCCACTAACTGGAAACACACCATATACAAAGTACTGATACACACACAGATGTACAAAAAAAGTCGGCAATGCGAAAAATTTCGCAGTTCTCAAATGGCATATTTTCCAACTTATTGAAGTGGTTAGAAAGATGCAGGCACCCCAAATCATGCTCACTGCGATTGATGCGCTACCCAAAAAACTGCCACCGACATAATTTATCACCAAAGCAGGTTCTACCAACACCCAATGTAGCTATAGCTTTTTCGTCCTTATTACCTACTAACTTTTACTTTATTTCAGGATATTTTAATTTGTCCAATTTGGTTTCTAATGTATTTCCCTTATGTTTCCACCACTCTCTTCCCAGGAAGAAATATTATTTCACAAGTAGGAAAAGAATATCGAAATTATAATTCTGGAGCAAATAAAAGTGGACAAGGAGGAGGATTGAACAGCTGGCAGGCTTTTATCGCGGTACAGACAATGCTTTCATTTGGGTGTCGTAAAAGGAGGCCTAAGAATGTTTTCAGAGATGACTGAAGTGAAGTTCCATGGGAAAGTGAACCTCAATGCAAAAATAATCTTTTTTTTAACTAACAAACGTGTGCATAAGACATTTGTAGAAATCTTGAATCAAAAAAAAAAAAAACAAATTAAAGCTTTAAATGCATTTTTATTACCTTTTTTACGTTTTGAAAGAAAGTTCTAAGTAAATGTTTTGATTTAGTTTATAGTAGGATAAGAAAAATATATAGTAGAACTCATCTTCTTTCAATAAATTGTGTTATATATTAAATTGTGTGACAGATTTTTGTTAGTCTAATGTTTATAGTTTTTTTTTTATAAAAGTCTAGGACATTACCTAACCAGAACCACAAAAATCTACGTTTAAAATTTCTTACAAAAATTCAAAAAACTTTAACAATTACACCCAAAAATTTTAAACTTTTTGTTCTGAATTTTTAGGTATGCCGTTTTGTAGTCCATTAAATGTAAGGAAGTAAAATTGAACAAAAGTTGTCCCACCCGTGACACAGGAATTTCACACATAATTTTTTTTGTAGTTTTTGTTTTGTATTGTGCTCCTGGTTCTTTGTTTTATTATAAGACATCAAGTTCACACAGAAAAGTATAATAAATTCGTAGAGTTTCCGTAAAATATATCTGCTCCAAAAAGCAGGTTCTTTTTTTTTTGTCCTAACCGTGACAGAAGAAATAAATCAGATTTTTTCCATATAAAAGTAAGCTGTTTTTTTTTCTATTTTGTAATAACTCAAATAATAGTCAATTAGGTGTGGCTTTACCAAACTGTAGAATTGTTGAGTTCTTTATACTTAAATTTAAACAAGAAAGAACATTTTTTCTGTACAAATATCCAATCCATGACAATGGAATCGCCGAAAAAACTACTTTTTGCTGTTGCTGTAAATTTTCTTGAAGAACTAAATATACGAAAATTTTTTTCTTGACAACCACATACTGATTTAAGATTTTTTTTAGAAGAAAATTTCCATTTCTTGTGTGTAATTTTAAATAAATTTTTCGTTTTTCTTGAGAGCTGCAGATAGTCCTTTAAGGTATGGAGCAATTACTCGTAAAAATCTCAAGAATAAAAAGAGTACATTGCTTTAGTTAATAATACTGAATTGTATAATTTTTTCTGTATTTACGCTACGCGCATTTGAAAGTTACTTTAATAAGTATATTCTTCTTTTCAATGCCAAAAGCCTGCCTTCGCTGTCACTTTTCCCTTTTTTTTATAATTACCACCTCTATGCACTGCATTACTTTCCTTCATTATTCCACCTTGGTAAGCGCGAACGAACGACACCNATTTGTCTATATCCATCTCCATTCGTTTTGGCTGTTACAAACAACCGTTATGTGAACAAAATTAATATACCCTTGTGCACAAGTGCGCTCGGGTATAAAAAGAGTACATTGCTTTAGTTAATAATACAGAAATGTATAATTTTGTCTGTATTTATGCTACTCGCATTTGAGAGTTACTTTAATAAGTACATTCTTCTTTTCAATGCCAAAAGCCTGCCTTCGCTGTCACTTTTCCCACCACCACCACCTCTATGCACTGCATTACTTTCCTTCATTATTCCACCTTGGTAAGCGCGAACGAACGACACCAAATAAAAACAAAGCAAATAGAGAACAAAAACTGCATTCGTAACTTTGTTTTTGTCATTGTTTAGGCGCTTCAAGAAAAAAGCGAAAATTCCTACGTCAATGTCAAAGTCGTCGTCGTTGGGTCGCATGGGTATTTACTTAAATCAGTAAGTAACTAGGCAATGTGTTTGCGTGAGTTTTCTAAAATTCCTGGGCTTGCATTCATATTTTTTCTATGAAAAAAAAAAAACATTCCTTACAATGCTCATTTGTATACTTCCTTTGCGAATCCTTTACTCACACCCACACAGCTTTGCTTCTTTGCCCATGAGCAAAATTTTTTAATTACAAGTATTCACTACAGATATGTTACATAAAACAATGCAAAGATTACAAAGGCTTACCTACCTAGAGCACAACGAACATGCACATCTACTCACTCAGCTGTCAGACATTTAGACTAATTGTCTCGCATATTGTTTATGTTGGTTGTTATGCTACTTTGGNCTTCAAGAAAAAAGCGAAAATTCCTACGTCAATGTCAAAGTCGTCGTCGTTGGGTCGCATGGGTATTTACTTAAATCAGTAAGTAACTAGGCAATGTGTTTGCGTGAGTTTTCTAAAATTCCTGGGCTTGCATTCATATTTTTTCTATGAAAAAAAAAAAACATTCGTAACAATGCTCATTTGTATACTTCCTTTGCGAATCCTTTACTCACACCCACACAGATTTGCTTCTTTGCCCATGAGCAAAATTTTTTAATTACAAGTATTCACTACAGATATGTTACATAAAACAATGCAAAGATTACAAAAGCTTACCTACCTAGAGCACAACGAACATGCACATCTACTCACTCAGCTGTCAGACATTTAGACTAATTGTCTCGCTTATTGTTTATGTTGGTTGTTATGCTACTTTGACATTTAGCATTAAGGCTCTAAAGGAGTTCGTACTTTTTTTGTTTTTAAACTTTCTACTGGTACTTATGTAAACGTAATTTAATAGTTACGAAACAAGTACCTACATATGTACATATATAGATGAAGCACAATTTTTTTTTTTAATTATAAGGCTAATGAAATTTTAGAATTGCGTCTAATTTTTGTACACAACTGAAAATTTCTGTCCATATTTTGTTAAAACTTTCCTTCTAAATGTCGAGCCCGCCGTAAGTCACGTGTTCTGGCTTACAGTTGTTCACTCTCTTTGTTGCATACCTTAAGGCGCTTAGTATTACAGCAGGTTGCATAATATTTGTCGTTAGCTGAAGTGCTCACCAGAAATTATGTTATGCAAAAGGAATAGAGAGTCGGACCGAAAGTATGCAAGCGTTATGGTCACAAATAGATTTAATACTATAAGCTAGTATTTTCACAAGAAGTGGAGAGTTTGGGCTGTGTTGAAAGCTAAAGAAAGCTTAAATTCAAAATTTAGCTTGAAACTCACAAAGTAGTGTATCACATGTAGGATTTAAAATCTAGTACTCATTTCTAACTCTTGGAGAAACTAAGGACCAGTTGTGGTCTATAAAAGTTATCGGCCAGTATGTTACGCAGGCTAAATTAACTCACCTTAATTCCACGGGGAAAAATTTATGTACTTGATACTTCAAATAACTAGAAGCTAGAGTAAAATTTTTGNATGTCGAGCCCGCCGTAAGTCACGTGTTCTGGCTTACAGTTGTTCACTCTCTTTGATGCATACCTTAAGGCGCTTAGTATTACAGCAGGTTGCATAATATTGTTCGTTAGCTGAAGTGCTCACCAGAAATTATGTTATGCAAAAGGAATAGACAGTCGGACAGAAAGTATGCAAGCGTTATGGTCACAAATAGATTTAATACTATAAGCTAGTATTTTCTTAAGAAGTGGAGAGTTTGGGCCGTGTTGAAAGCTAAAGAAAGCTTAAATTCAAAATTTAGCTTGAAACTCGAAAAGTAATGTATCACATGTAGGATTTAAAATCTAGTACTCATTTCTAACTCTTGGAGAAACTTAGGCCAGTTGTGGTCTATATAAGTTATCGGCAAGTATCTTAAGCAGGCTAAATTAACTCACCTTAATTCCACGGGGAAAAATTTATGTACTTGATACTTCAAATAACTAGAAGCTAGAGTAAAAATTTTTAAGTGAACGCACATTTGTGGACAAGCAGCCTAGTATATAAATACCATAAATATTTACATCCAAGTATAATTGTGTATTCTTACCTCAATTTCTGTATAAATTTTCAATAATTTTCAGCGCTAATTACCGTTAAAAAAGTTATGCGCAAGTTAAAATCCAATAAAATAAATTTCCGCCAAAAACTAGTGCTAAAGATAACCAAAATGCGGTCAATACAGGTCACTTGTCTGTGAAAGTAAAACAAAATGGTGCTCTGCACGCCGGTAGCGCCTAAAATTATGATACATATATATATATACACTCACCCTCACACAGAATACTAGCCATTTACTTCGTAACTTTTTTCAAGGAAACTNGGCCAGTTGTGGTCTATATAAGTTATCGGCAAGTATCTTAAGCAGGCTAAATTAACTCACCTTAATTCCACGGGGAAAAATTTATGTACTTGATACTTCAAATAACTAGAAGCTAGAGTAAAAATTTTTAAGTGAACGCACATTTGTGGACAAGCAGCCTAGTATATAAATACCATAAATATTTACATCCAAGTATAATTGTGTATTCTTACCTCAATTTCTGTATAAATTTTCAATAATTTTCAGCGCTAATTACCGTTAAAAAAGTTATGCGCAAGTTAAAATCCAATAAAATAAATTTCCGCCAAAAACTAGTGCTAAAGATAACCAGAATGCGGTCAATACAGGTCACTTGCTTGTGAAAGTAAAACAAAATGGTGCTCTGCACGCCGGTAGCGCCTAAAATTATGATACATATGTATATATATGTATACAATCGCTAAAATGTGGCCACTGCAGGCGCGCCAACCACTCACCCTCACACAGAAAACTAGCCATTTACTTCGTAACTTTTTTCAAGGAAACTAAAAAAAATAAAAATTTACCCTACCCTTCCAAGCTGCCATTGCTTGCAGT
>NW_016164446.1:29516-31509 GCF_001687245.7 Rhagoletis zephyria | reverse complement strand
TAAAGCACTGAATTATGAAAATAAATAATGTTTCCTACTTACTAAAAAAATTTTCAAGTATTTTTAAAAATAGTTACTGAATAAAAACCGGAATCACAAAGTATCTATTTATCACAGTAATTTATTTCACCCTTACACTGACTCACAACTTTTACTGTACTCAAAATATAAAACACAAAGAGCTTATTAGTTTGAAATAACAAAGCACATAACCACTAAAACCCGTTGTTATATTTTTTAATATTGCTATCTGATTTTCGTAACATTTATTAGCAAAAAAGCAATGACCGTCTACAGACGGTCATAACGGTTGGAGGGTTAATATGATGATTAAACCAGGTTGGGCATATGGAATCGGGCTTTGGGGCACAACGTGCAATTCCATTTTGAAAAGACTTCAAAGATTGCAGTCAAAAATTTTACGCGCCATGTGCGGAGCACCGTGGTACATAAAAAATACGAATATCCAGAAAGATCCTAATGTAAATACGGTGCATGAGGACATAAGAGGGCTAAGCACCAATTACTCAGCACGGTTAATGAACCACGCAAATCGACAAGCGAGAGATCTTCTTAGCCCGGGATTTGCAAGAAGACTAAAAAGGAAGGATTTCTCCGATATTATCAAATAATGCGCAATATAATAAATTTCTATATCCGCAATATATAAATTTCGGCTCTGGAACTCGTCCTTTCAGACCGACTACCCAACACCAGTGTCAGTGCAGCTCGGAAACTTGTCCTTACCGACAGAACACAGCCTACGGGATTGTAATTACTTAAATATAAAGAAGCGAAGGCGCGGCGTAGAAACTAGACCTTTCCACCCGCCCTGGCAGTGCGGCTCTGGAACTCGTCCAGCATGATATCCAGCGATCCTGCTGCTCGGATCTTGTCCATTCCGACAGCCGCAACAGCTGCAATAAATACATATGTATGAAAAAATAAACAATTTCTAAGCATTGCCGCAGAAATTTTAAATTTAATAGTAGTTTCTAAGATTTGAAAACTTATTGTTAGTTTCGAAAGAAAGATTCAATAAATAAATACATATTATACAAAAAAAAGTATTTACGGAAATATCGTAGTTTTTGCATATTTCGAAAATACCGTTATATGGGAGGTGGGCGTGGTTATTGTCCGATTTTTCCCATTTTCAATCTCAATATTTTGGATAAAGGGCAACCTACTTACCAAATTTCATTGACATATGTCAATTTTTTCTCGAGTTATCGTGTTCAGAACTTGCGCTAAGCTAGCCTGTAAAGGGACGGTACTGGTTCTTCATCTATCCCAAATTAATGCTTTCAACTGTCTTTTTTAACATGGTGATGTCCTATGAAGTGACAATTGTCGCCCTCTTCAGAACTTTTGAACTTGTTTTGAGCTGACTCCGGCTTAGATGGTTCATATAACAACAGTTCCTAGATAATTCAAAAAGGGTCTCCTCCGGGCTAGAACAAATGCGGTTAGTTTTGAGCTGGTTCTAAGAAGTATAGTATAGAGTAGAGTCCGGCAGATTAATCGGCATCGGCTAGTATCGGCCAAAAGAATCGGCATCGGCATCGGCTACACAACAGAGTACTCGAAGTATTTATAAAAAAAATCTGTTAAAAAATTTTAAATTTGAAGACAGTTTTTAGGGTTCTATCAAGCTTGCAGCACAGTTAGGAACTTGAATCTAAATGATTTATGGAATATGAGACATAGTACTTAAATAAAAACTTAACGAAAAATATTTAAAATGAAAAGTATTGGAAATTAAAAAAAGAACTAGTAAGAAAGTCTAAGTTCGCGCGGAGCCGAACATTAAATACCTGGCGCAAGTATTAAATATATGATTTCCACCTTTCCGAGAGCTACCGCTATATGGTAAGCCAGGGTGTATCAATTTTGAGTAAATTAGCGTCCTTAAATTTCGAAATATTGAAGTTTCAAGCATTTCTGAAATTTACCGTTATATGAAAAGCGGCCGTAATTTTAGTCCGATTTC
>NW_016164446.1:26069-29084 GCF_001687245.7 Rhagoletis zephyria | reverse complement strand
TTTTCATTCTGATCATTTATGTATACATTTGTCTATATCTATCTCGATTCGTTTTGCCTGTTACAAACAACCGTTATGTGAACAAAGTTATAATACCCTTGTGCACAAGAGCGCTCGGGTATAAAGATCACTGCATAACTACACATTTCGGGTGCTCATCGAAATATTTACGTATGTACTGTACATCGGTCATATCAATAGTAGTTCTGAAAAACTATCGATGGAACCATCGATGTTATCGATGGGGCCAATGCTTTAGCCACTATCGATGGTTTTTTGAATCCATCGANAGCGCTCGGGTATAAAGATCACTGCATAACTACACATTTCGGGTGCTCATCGAAATATTTACGTATGTACTGTACATCGGTCATATCAATAGTAGTTCTGAAAAACTATCGATGGAACCATCGATGTTATCGATGGGGCCAATGCTTTAGCCACTGGTATTTTCCTTTACACTCATAAATATAAAGAAGTTCGTCTTCCATTCACGTTAACCTGCGAAAAGTAAATTGTTGTCGCGAATCTTTTTTTTATTAGTTTGATAAAAAATAAATGAATACACTGTTTTGTTTTGATCTTTCTTACTTAAACTTTTATTTATTTTTATTTTGAATTTGCTAATACTTACCAGGGCTATCCAGAATCCATCTTACTCCGATTTTTCGTGGAATCTACGAAAATGCTATCACTGAATTCGAATAGCTTCGAGCTTAGCGTATACTTTGAATACACGCGTTGGTATAAATTCGGATTTAAGCATGATAATTTTGGTATAAAATAATAACAAACAAATTTTAACTCTCAATATATTGTGAATATTTACAAAAGTAATGGTGTACGCAGACTTTGCTTATAAGTGTAACTTAACTGAATTTTATGGTTATATTTTGCATTCAATTTTACACGCACATATATATTTATAAAAATAACATTAATGCTACCAATAACGACTTTTTGGGAAATATTTTAACAGTTGCCGCATAAACTAGAGCAGGGGTTCCCAAACTTTTTTTTACCGCGGCACCCTTCTTGTGCTAAAAGAATTTCGCGGCACCCCTACTCTTCAAATGTCTACGAAAACAAGAAAACACAATGCAAACTTTATCCTCATTTAGCTTTAATGTGAGGACTGAAATTGTTATGATGATTTCATTACTTTCTTTAAGTTTATTGGGAGCTTTGACAATTTTACCCTGCAATCATTTGACGCTGAGAGCGTGCTGGTGCATTTGTTTTTAACCAACTTCACAAAAAGGAGAATGTTATCAATTCGTCCAAATATTTTTTATAATCATTTATTTAATGTATGGTACCGCATAACATTGGACCACGTTAACCGATTACTATAATTCTTTTTTTTTTTAAGGAAAGGTGTTATTTGGCAGGTAATTTGGTTTACATCCGATCATTGGATCATGAAGAGCTTAACGATAATCTTAAATTTTTATATGGGAATTGAAGTCGGTTTGGCTTTTTGCTTAAAAATTACTTGTTTATGTTAGCATTTGTTGAAAATGCAGTCTCACATAGAAATGTAAAAGTAAAAGTCACTAGTATTTTTAAAGCAATCTTGCCAACAGCAGTGTTTTCTGCATACACTTGCATCCAGAACTCTTTTGCCTCCCTGCGTATTATTTAATATTCAAAGTGCTGGCATCCAGAACTCTCTTGGCTCCCTTCGTATTATTTAATATTCAAAGTGCTGTCTTCACTAATGCCCAGAAGGTTTTCAAAAGCTTAATTTGTCATCTCAGCAGGTTTGCTTTTCGGGTCACATGAAAACGGGTTTGTTATCCAGCTGTAGACATCCTCAGAGTCAATGTTGGGAAAATATTCGACAATGGTTTTTTCTAAACCTTCCAAAGTTAACGCTGATTATGCGCGTTAACGCTAAGAAAATAACTTTTACAGCCAATTTCACGAAAGTAATTTAAGAGAAAAATGATCCACATATTTTGAATTTTATATGGAAATTGACAGAAAATAAACAAGTAAGAAAGTCTAACTTCGGGCGAAGCCGAACATTAAATACCCGGCGCCAGTATTAAATATATGTGTCTCACTTTTCCGAAAGCTACCGCCACATGGTAAGCCGGGGTGTATCAATTTTGAGTAAATTAGCGTCCTTAAATTTCGAAATATTGAAGTTTCAAGCATTTCTGAAATTTACTGTTATATGAAAATCCTCCGTAATTTTAGTCCGATTTCAATAAATTTCAACGTTTTGCTTCTATGTGGTAAGCACAATAACCACATCGAGTTTGGTACAAATTGGTAGAAGGGTTACCGAGATACATGTATGTTATCATAAGTGGGCGGTGCGACGCCCATTTTCCAAAATTTTAACATAANTGATTTATCGAAGATTTTGTATTTCTCTAAATTACCGTTATATGGGATGTGGGCGTGGTTATTGTCCGATTTTAAAAATTTTGGCCATTTCGTATGTTATACCAAGGCCAAANATAATAACAAACAAATTTTAACTCTCAATATATTGTGAATATTTACAAAAGTAATGGTGTACGCAGACTTTGCTTATAAGTGTAACTTAACTGAATTTTATGGTTATATTTTGCATTCAATTTTACACGCACATATATATTTATAAAAATAACATTAATGCTACCAATAACGACTTTTTGGGAAATATTTTAACAGTTGCCGCATAAACTAGAGCAGGGGTTCCCAAACTTTTTTTTACCGCGGCACCCTTGTTGTGCTAAAAGAATTTCGCGGCAACCCTACTCTTCAAATGTCTACGAAAACAAGAAAACACAATGCAAACTTTATCCTCATTTAGCTTTAATGTGAGGACTGAAATTGTTATGATGATTTCATTACTTTCTTTAAGTTTATTGGGAGCTTTGACAATTTTACCCTGCAATCATTTGACGCTGAGAGCGTGCTGGTGCATTTGTTTTTAACCAACTTCACAAAAAGGAGAATGTTATCAATTCGTCCAAATATTTTTTATAATCATTTATTTAATGTATGGTACCGCATAAC
>NW_016164446.1:25557-25928 GCF_001687245.7 Rhagoletis zephyria | reverse complement strand
AATTTTGAGTAAATTAGCGTCCTTAAATTTCGAAATATTGAAGTTTCAAGCATTTCTGAAATTTACTGTTATATGAAAATCCTCCGTAATTTTAGTCCGATTTCAATAAATTTCAACGTTTTGCTTCTATGTGGTAAGCACAATAACCACATCGAGTTTGGTACAAATTGGTAGAAGGGTTACCGAGATACATGTATGTTATCATAAGTGGGCGGTGCGACGCCCATTTTCCAAAATTTTAACATAAACGTATTTCTTGGTAAAGAATTCTTGCAAGCATCAGTTTTGAATAAATTAGCTTTAATATTTACTGATTTATCGAAGATTTCGTATTTATCTAAATTACCGTTATATGGGATGTGGGCGTGGTT
>NW_016164446.1:25381-25463 GCF_001687245.7 Rhagoletis zephyria | reverse complement strand
TCGTCTAAAACTTATTGTAAATATCAATTTTGAGTGAATAATCTTCAGTATTTAGTAAAATATCGCAGTTTTCGTATTTCTG